>NW_028327419.1:32500-42128 GCF_031878675.1 Megascapheus bottae | reverse complement strand
TACCTTAACCTTTCCCTAACCCTAACCCTAACCCTAACCATAACCCTAACCCTTACCCTAACCCTAACCCTAACCTTAAGCTCAACCCTAAACCTAACCCTAACCCTAACCCTAACCCTTACCATTACCCTAACCCTAACCCTAACCCTAAATCTAACGCTTACACTTACACTAACCCTAACCCTAAACCTAACCCTAACCCTTACCCTTACCCTAACCATAACTCTAACCCTAACCCTTACCCTTACCCTAAAACCCTTAACCTAACCCTAAACCTAACCCTAACCCTAACCCTAAACCAAACCCTAACCCTAAACCTAACAATTGCCCTTACCCTAACCCTAACCCTAACCCTAACCCATAACAATAACCTTAACCCTAACCTTTTTCCTTAACCTAAGCCTAACCCTAAGCAGAACACTTACCCTAACCCTTACCCTAACCCTAACCCTAATCGTAACCCTAACCCTTGCCCTTACCCTAACCCTAACCCTAATCCTAACCCTAAACCTTGCCCTTACCCTAACCCAAAACCTAACCATAAACCTAACCCTAAACCTAAAGTTAACCCTAACCCTTACCCTTAGCCTAACCCTAACCCTAACCCTAAACATAAACATAGCCCTAACCCTAACCCTAACCCTTACCCTAACCCTAAAGCTTACACTTACACTAAACCTAACCCTAAACCTTACCCTAAACCTAATCCTAACCCTAACCCTAACCCTTACCCTAACCCTAACCCTAACCCTAACCCCTAACCCTAACCCTTAACCTAACACTAACCCTAAACCTAACATTAACCTTACCGTTACCCTAACCCTAAACCTAACTCTAACCCTAAACCCAATCCTAACAATAATCCTAACCTTAACCCTAACCCTAACCCAAAACCTTACCCGTACCGAACCCTAACCCTAACCCCTAACACTAACCCTTAACCTAACACTTACCCTAAACCTAACCCTAACCTTACCCTTACCCTAACCCTAACCCTAACCCTAACCGTAACCCTGACCCTAAACCTTACCCTAACCCTTAACCTTTCCCACACCCTAACCCTAAAATTAAAGCTAACCCTAACTCAAACCGTAACCCTAAACTTAACCCTAACCCTTATACTTACCCTAACCATAACCCTAACAATAAAATTAACCCTTACCTATACCCTAACCTTAACCCTAAACCTAACCCTAACCCTTAACCTTTCCCTAACCCTAACCCTAACCCTAACCATAAGCCTAACCCTTACCCTAACCCTAACCCTAAGCCTAACCCTAAACCTAACCCTAACCCTAACCCTAACCCTTACCATTACCTAACCCTAACCCTAACCCTACATCTAATGCTTACACTTACACTAACCATAACCCTAAACCTAACTCTAACCCTTACACTTACCCTAACCATAACTCTAACCCTAACACTTAACCTTACCCTAAAACCCTTAACCTAACCCCAAACCTAACCCTAACCCTAACCGTAAACCAAACCCCAACCCGAAACCTAACAATTGCCCTTACCCTAACACCAACCCTAACCCTAACCCATAACAATAACCTTAACCCTAACCTTTTTCCTTACCCTAAGCCTAACCCTAAACAGAACACTTAACCTAACCCTTACCCTAACCCTAACCCTAATCCTAACCCTAACCCTTGCCCTTACCCTAACCCTAACCCTAATCCTAACCCTAACCCTTGCCCTTACCCTAACCCTAACCCTAAACCTAACCCTACCCTAAACTTAACCCTAACCGTTACCCTTAGCCTAACCCTAACCCTAACCCTAAACCTAAACCTAGCCCTAACCCTAACCCTAACCCTTACCCTAACCCTAACCCTAAACCTAACCC
This sequence comes from Megascapheus bottae, assembly GCF_031878675.1. Lineage (NCBI taxonomy): Eukaryota > Metazoa > Chordata > Mammalia > Rodentia > Geomyidae > Megascapheus > Megascapheus bottae. The sequence goes on along the minus strand of NW_028327419.1, from coordinate 40,273 downwards.
TAAAGCCTACGCTTACACTAAACCTAACAATAAACCTTACCCTAACCCTAACCCTAACACTTACCCTTACCCTAACCCTAACCCTAACCCTTACCCTAACCCTAATCCTAAACCTAACACTAACCCTAACACTTACCCTTACCCTAACCCTAACCCTTACCCTTACCCTAACCCTAACCCTAACCCTAACCCTAACCCTAACCCTTACCCTAACCCTAACCCTAATCCTAACCCTAACCCTTGCCCTTACCCTAACCCTAACCCTAATCCTAACCCTAACCCTTGCCCTTACCCTAACCCTAACCCTAACCCTAAACCTAATCCTAACCCTAAACTTAACCCTAACCGTTACCCTTAGCCTAACCCTAACCCTAACCCTAAACCTAAACCTAGCCCTAACCCTAACCCTAACCCTTACCCTAACCCTAACCCTAACCCTAACCCTAAAGCCTACACTTACACTAAACCTAACAATAAACCTTACCCTAACCCTAACCCTAACACTTACCCTTACCCTAACCCTAACCCTAACCCTTACCCTAACCCTAATCCTAAACCTAACACTAACCCTAACACTTACCCTTACCCTAACCCTAACCCTTACCCTTACCCTAACCCTAACCCTAACCCTAACCTAAACCTAACCCTAAACCTAACCCTAACCCTAACCCTAAACATAACCCTAACCTTACCCTAACATTAAACCTAACCTTACCCTTATCCTAACCCTAACCCTAACCCCTAACCCTAACCTTTAACCTAACACTGACCCTAAACCTAACCCTAACCTTACCCTTACCCTTACCCAAACCCAAACCCTAACCGTAACCCTAACCCTAACCCTAAACCTAACCCTAACCCTTACCCTTACCCACACCCTAACCCTAACCTTAAACCTAACCCTAACACAAACCCTAACCCTAAACCTAACCCTAACCTTAACCCTAAACCTAACCCTAACCCTTACTCTTACCCTAACCCTAACCGTAACCCCTAACCCTAACCCTTAACCTGACACTAACCCTAAACCTAACCCTAACCTTACCCTTACCCTAACCCTAACCCTAACCGTAACCTTAACATTAACCCTAAACCTATCTCTAAGCCTAACCCTAACCCTTACCCTAACCCTAACTCTTAATCTAACCCTAAACCTAACCCTAACCCTAACCCTAACCCATAACCCTAAACCTAACCCTAATCTTTATCCTTACCCCTACCCTAACCCTAACCAGAACACTCACCCTAACCCTCATCCTAACCCTAATTCTTAACCTTATCGTAACCCTAACCCTAAACTTAACCCATACCCTAAATCTAACCCTAACCCTAACCCATACCTAACACTTACCCTAAACCTAACCCTAACCCTAACACTTAACCTTACCCTAACCCTAACACTAACCCTATCCCTTACCCTAATACTAACAGTAACCCTTACCCTAACCCTAACCCTAACCCTAACCCTGACCCTTACTCTTACCCACAACCTAACCCTAACTTTAAACCTAACCCTAACTCTAACCCTAACCCTAAACTTAACCCTAAACCTTATCCTTATTATAACCCTAACCCTAACCCTAAACCTAACCCTAAGCCTTACCCTTACCCTAACCCTAACCCTAACCCTAACCCTAACCTTAACCCTAAACCTTACCCTAAACCTAACACTAACCCTAACACTAACCCTAAACCTAACCCTAACCCTAAACCTAACCCTTACCCTTCCCCTAACCCTAAACCTAACACTAAATCTAACCTTTACCCTTACCCTAACCCTAACCCTAAACCTAAACCTAACCCTAACCCAAAAACTAACCCTACCCCTAAACCTAACCCTTGCCCTTACCCTAAACCTAACCCAAACCCTAACCCATAACCCTAAAGCTAACCTTTATCCTTACACTAACCTTAACCCTAACAGTAACCAGAACACTTACCCTAACCCTAACCCTAACCCTAACCCTTACCCTTACCCTAACCCTAACCCTAAACTTAACCCATACCCTAAACCTAACCCTAACCCTAACACTTACCCTTACCATAACCCTAACCCTAACCCTTACCCTAATCCTAACGCTAACCCTTACCCTAACCCTAACCCTAACCCTAACCCCTAACCCTAACCCTTAACCTAACCCTAACCCTAACCCTAACCCTTACTCTTACCCTAACCCTAAACCTAACTCTAACCCAAACCCTAACCTTAACGCTAACCCTTACCCAAACCCTAAACCTAACCCTTACCCTAACCCTAACCCTAACCCTAACCCTAACCTTAACCCTAAACCTAACGGTACATCATACACTTACCCTAAACCTAACCCTAACCCTAAACCTAAACCTAACCCTAACCCTAAACTTAACCCTTACCTTTACCCTAACCCTAACCCTTATCCTTACCCTAACCCTAAAGCTAACCCTAACCTTAACCCTAACCCTTAACCTAACCCTAACCTTAACCCTAACCCTAACCCTTACCCTAACCCTAACCCTAACCCTAACCTTAACCCTAACCCTAACCCTAACCCTACATAATACCCTTAGTCTAAACCTAACCCTAACCCTAACCCTAAACCTAATCCTAACCCTAAATTTAACCCTTACCTTTAACCTAACCCTAACCTCTAAACCTAACCCTAACCCTTACCCTTACCCTAACCCTAAAGCTAACCCTAACCTTAATCCTAACCCTTAACCTAACCCTAACCTTAACTCTAACCCTAACCCTAAACCTAACCCTAACCCTAAACCTTACCCTTACCCTAACCCTAACGCTAACCCTAAATCTAACCCATACCCTTACACTAACCCTAACCATAAACCTAACCCTAACCCTTACCCTTACCCTAACCCTAACTCTAACCCTAACCCTTACCCTTACCCTATCCCTAACCCTAAAACTAACCCTAAACCTACCCCTAACCAGAACGCTTACCCTAAACCTAAACCTAACCCTAACTCTAACAATAACCCTTAGCCTAACCCTAACCCTAATACTTACCCTTACCCTAACCCTAACCCAAACCCTAACCCTTACCCTAACCCTAACCCTAACCTTAACCTAACACTAACCCTAAACCAAACCCTTACCTTACCGTTACCCTAACGCTAAACCTAACTCTAACCCTAAGCCTAACCCTAAAACTAACCCTAAACCAAACCCTAACCCAAAACCTAATCCTTGCCTTAACCCTAACCGTAAAACTTATCCTTTCCCTAACCCTAACCCTAACCCTAACCATTACCCTAACCCTAACCCTAACCCTAACCCTAACCCTAACCCCTAACCCTAACCCTTAACCTAACACTAACCCTAAACCTAACCCTAACCTTACCGTTACCCTAACCCTAAACCTAACTCTAACCCTAAATTCAACCCTAACAATAACCCTAACCTTAACCCTAACCCTAACCCTAACCCTAACCCAAACCCTTACCCTTACCCGAACCCTAACCCTAACGCCTAACACTAACACTTAACCTAACACTAACCCTAAACCTCACCCGAACCTTACCCTTACCCTAACCCTAACCCTAACCATAACCCTAACCATAACCCTAAACCTAACCCTAACCCTTAACCTTACCCACACCCTAACCCTAAAATTAAAGCTAACCCTAACTCTAACCGTAACCCTAAACTTAACCCTAACCCTTATCCTTACCCTAACCCTAACCCTAACAGTAAAATTAACCCTTACCTATACCCTAACCCTAACCCTAAACCTAACCCTAACCCTTAACCTTTCCCTAACCCTAACCCTAACCCTAACCATAACCCTAACCCTTACCCTAACCCTAACCCTAACCCTAACCCTAATCTCAACCCTAAACCTAACCCCAACCCTAACCCTTACCCTTACCCTAACCCTAACCCTAACCCTAAATCTAACGCTTACACTTACACTAACCCTAACCCTAAACCTAACCCTAACCCTTACCCTTACCCTAACCATAACTCTAACCCTAACCCTTACCCTTACTCTAAAACCCTTAACCTAACCCTAAGCCTAACCCTAACCCTAACCCTAAACCAAACCCTAACCCTAAACCTAACAATTGCCCTTACCCTAACCCTAACCCTAACCCTAACCCTAACCCATAACAATAACTTTAACCCTAACCTTTTTCCTTACCCTAAGCCTAACCCTAAACAGAACACTTACCCTAACCCTTACCCTAACCCTAACCCTAATCCTAACCCTAACCCTTGCCCTTACCCTAACCCTAACCCTAATCCTAACCCTAAACCTTGCCCTTACCCTAACCCTAAACCTAACCCTAAACCTAATCCTAAACCTAAAGTTAACCCTAACCCTTACCCTTAGCCTAACCCTAACCCTAACCCTAAACATAAACATAGCCCTAACCCTAACCCTAAACCTTACCCTAACCCTAAAGCTTACACTTACACTAACCCTAACCCTAACCCTTACCCTAATCCTAATCCTAAACCTAACCCTAACCCTAACACTTACCCTTACCCTAACCTTAACCCTTACCCTTACCCTAACCCTAACCCTAACCCAAACCATAACCTAAAACTAAACCTAAACCTAACCCTAACCCTAACCCCTAACCCTAACACTTAACCTACCCTTAACCCTAACCCTATCACTTACCCTAACCCTAAACCTAAACTTAACCCTAAACCTAACCCTAACCCTAAACTTTACCCTTACCCTAAACCTAACCCTAAACCTAACCCTAAACCTATCCTTAACCCTAACCCGAAACCTAACCCTTGCCCTTACCCTAACCCTAAACCTAACCCTTATTCTAACCCTAACCCTAACCCAAACCCTTACACTTACCCTAACCCTAAACCTTAACGCTATCCCTCACCCTAAGCCTAAACCTTACCCTTACCCTACACCTAACCCTAACCCTAAACCTAACCCTAAACCTTACCCTTACCCTAAACCTAACACTAATCCAACCCTTACCCTTACCCTAACCCTAACCCTAACCCTTACCCTAATCCTAACTCTAACAATAACATCTACCCTAACCCTAATCCTCACCCTTACCCTAACCCTAACCCTAATCCTAACACTTACTCTTACCCTAACCCTAAACCTAACCATAACCCTAACCCTAACCCTAACTCTTACCCTTACCCTAACCCTAACCCTAACCCTAACCCTAACCCTAACCCTAACACAACCCTTGCCCTAACCCTAACCCTAACCCTAACCGTAACCCTAACCCTAAACCTAAACCTAACCCTAAACCTTACCCTTACCCACACCCTTACCCTAAACTTAAACCTAACCCTAACTCTAACCCTAACCCCAAACTTAACCCCAACATTTATCCTTACCCTAACCCTAACCCTAACCCTAACCTTAAACCTAACCCTAACCCTAAACTTAACCCTTACCTTTACCGTAACCCTAAACCTAATCCTAACCATAACACTTACCCTTACCCTAAACCTAACCCTAACCTTAACCCTAACCCTCACCCTTAGCCTTGCCCTAACCCTATGCCTAATCTTAACCCAAATTTTAAACCTAACCCAAACCCTAACCCTTACCCTTACCCTTACCCTAACCCTAACACTAACCCTAAATCTAACCCTAACCCTTACCCTTACCCTAACCTTAACTCTAACCCTAACCCTTACCCTTATCCTAACCCTACCCCTAAAACTAACCCTAACCCTAACCCTAAACCTAAACCTTAACCCTTAACGTAACCCTTGCCCTTACCCTAAACCTAACCCTAAACCTAACCCTATCCATAACACTAACCCATAACCTTAACCCTAACCCTAAACTTTACCCTTACCCTAACACAAACCCTTACCCTTACCCTCACCCTAACCCTAAACTTAACCCATACCCTAAACCTAACTCTAACCCTAACCATTACTCTAAAACTTACCCTAAACCTAACCCTAACCCTAACACTTACATTTACCCGAACCCTAACCCTAAACCCTAACCCTTACGCTAATCATTACCCTAAACCTTACCCTAAGCCTAACCCTAACCCTTAACCTAACCCTAACACTAATCCTAACCCTTACCCTTACCCTAACCCTGAACCTATCTCTAACCCTAACCCTAACCCTAACCCTTACCCTAACCCTAACCCTAACCCTAACCCTTACCCTAACCCTAACCCTAACCTTAAACCTAACCGTAACCCTAAACCTAACACTTACCCTTACCCTAAACCTAACCCTAAACCTAACCTTAACCCTAACCCTAATCCTAAACCTTGACCTTACCCTAACCCTAACCCTAACCCTAACCCTTACTCTAACCATCACCCTAACCCTAACACTTACACTTAACCTAACCCTAAACCTAACTCTAACTCTAACCCTAACCCTAACCCTAATCCTAACCCTAACCCTTACCCTTACCCTACACCTAACCCTAACGCTAAACCTAACCCTAAACCTTACCCTTACCCTAACCCTAACCCTAACCCAAACCCTTACACTAAACCTAATCTAACCCTAATCTCAACCCTAACCCTAAACCTAACCCTAAAATTAACCCTTAACCTTACACTTACCCTAAACCTAACCCTAAACTTACCCTTACCATAACCCTAACCCGAACCGTAACCCTAACCCTAACCCTAAACCTAACCCTAACCCTTACCCTTACCCACACCTTAACCCTAACCTTAAACCTAACCCTAACTCTAACCCTAACCCTAAACTTAACCCTAACCCTCATTCTTACCCTAAACCTAACCCTAACCCTAAAACTAACCCTAACCCTAAACTTAACCCTTACCTTTACCCTAACCCTTACCCTAAACCTAACCCTAACCCTAATTCTAACCCTAACACTTACACTTACCCTAACCCTAACCCTAACCCTTAACCTAACCTAAACCTAGCCCTAACCCTAAACCAAACCCTAACCCTAAACCTAACAATTGCCCTTACCCTAAACCTAACCCTAACCCTAACCCTAACCAATAACCAATAACCCTAACCCTAACCCTAACCTTTATCCTTACACTAACCCTAACCCTAACCAGAACACTTACCCTAACCTTCACCCTAACCCTATCCCTTAGTCTTACCCTAACCCTAACCCTAAAGTTAACACTTACCCTTACCCTAACCCTAACCCTAACTCTAACGCTTACCCTAATCCTAGCAGTAAGCCTTACACTCACCCTAACCCTAACTCTAACCCTAACCCTAACTCTAAACCTAACCCTAACCCTTAACCTTACCCTAACGTTAACTCTAACCCTAACACTAAAACTTACCCTAACCCTAACCCTAACCCATAACCTAACCCTAAACCTAACCCTAACCCTAAACCTAACCCTAACCCTAAACCTAACAATTGCCCTTACCCTAAACCTAACCCTAACCCTAACCCTAACCAATAACCCTAACCCTAACCCTAACCATTATCCTTACCCTAACCCTAACCCTAACAAGAACACTTACCCTAACCTTCACCATAACCCTAACCCTTACTCTTACCCTAACCCTAACCCTAAAGTTTACCCATACCCTAAACCTAACCCTAACCTTAAACCTTATCCTAACACTTACTTTAAACCTAACCATAAACTTAACACTTACCCTTACCCTAACCCTAACCCTAACTCTAACCCTTACCCTAATCCTAACAGTAAGGCTTACCCTAACCATAACCCTAACTCTAACCCTAACCCTAACCCTAAACCTAACCTTAACCCTTACCCTTACCCACACCCTACCCCTAACGTTAAACCTAACCCTAACTCTAACCCTAACCCTAAACTTAACCCTAACCCTTATCC
>NW_028327419.1:0-30000 GCF_031878675.1 Megascapheus bottae | reverse complement strand
CCTAAACTTAACCCATACCCTAAACCTAACCCTAACCCTAACCCATACCCTAACACTTACCCTAAACCTAACCCTAACCCTAACACTTACCCTTACCCTAACCCTAACCCTAACCCTAACCCTTACCCTAATACTAACAGTAACCCTTACCCTTACCCTAACCCTAACCCTAACCCTAACCCTTACCCTTACACACACCCTAACCCTAACTTTAAACTTAACCCTAACTCTAACCCTAACCCTAAACTTAACCCTAAACCTTATCCTTATTATAACTCTAACCCTAACCCTAACCCTAAACCTAACCCTAACCCTAACCCTAAAACTAACCCTACCCCTAAACCTAACCCTTGCCCTTAACCTAAACCTAACCCTAACCCTAACCCATAACCCTAAAGCTAACCTTTACCCTTACCCTAACCCTAACCCTAAACTTAACCCATACCCTAAACCTAAACATAACCCTAACCCTTACCCTAACACTTACCCTAAACCTAACTCTAACCCTAACACTTACTCTTACCCTAACCCTAACCCTTACCCTTACCCTAATCCTAACCCTAACCCTTACCCTAACCCTACCCCTAACCTTAACCCTAAACCCTAACGATAACCCTTAACCTAACCCTAACCCTAACCCTTACTCTTACCCTAATCCTGAACCTAACTCTAACCCAAACCCTAACCCTAATGCTAACCCTTACCCTAACTCTAACCCTAAACCTTACCCTAACCCTAACCCTAACCCTAACCTTAACCCTAACCCTAACCCTAACCCTACATAATACCCTTAGCCTAAACCTAACCCTAACCCTAACCCTAAACCTAACCCTAACCCTAAACCTTACCCTTACCCTAACCCTAACGCTAACCCTAATTCTAACCCATACCCTTACACTAACCCTAACCCTAAACCTAATCATAACCCTTACCCTTACCCTAACCCTAACTCTAACCCTAACCCTTACCCTTACCCTAACCCTAACCTTAAAACTAACCCTAACCCTATCCCTAAAACTAACCCTACACCTACCCCTAACCAGAACACTTACCCTAAACCCTACCCTAACCCTAACCTTAACCTAACACTAACCCTAAACCAAACCCTTACCTTACCGTTACCCTAACCATAAAACCTAACTTTAAACCTAAGCCTAACCCTAAAACTAACCCTAAACCTAACCCTAACCCAAACCCTAGTCCTTGCCTTAACCCTAACCGTAAAACTTATCCTTTCCCTAACCCTAACCCTAACCCTAACCATTACCCTAACCCTAACCCTAACCCTTACCCTAACCCTAACCCTAACCCTAACCCCTAACCCTAACCCTTAACCTAACACTAACCCTAAACCTAACCCTAACCTTACCGTTACCCTAACCCTAAACCTAACTCTAACCCTAAACTCAACCCTAACAATAACCCTAACCTTAACCCTAACCCTAACCCAAACCCTTACCCTTACCCGAACCCTAACCCTAACGCCTAACACTAACCCTTAACCTAACACTAACCCTAAACCTAACCCGAACCTTACCCTTACACTAACCCTAACCCTAACCATAACACTTAACCTTACCCACACCCTAACCCGAAAATTAAAGCTAACCCTAACTCTAACCGTAACCCTAAACTTAACCCTAACCCTTATCCTTACCCTAACCCTAACCCTAACAGTAAAATTAACCCTTACCTATACCCTAACCCTAACCCTAAACCTAACCCTAAACCTTAACCTTTCCCTAACCCTAACCCTAACCCTAACCATAACCCTAACCCTTACCCTAACCCTAACCCTAACCCTAAGCTCAACCCTAAACCTAACCCTAACCCTAACCCTAACCCTTACCATTACCCTAACCCTAACCCTAACCCTAAATCTAACGCTTACACTTACACTAACCCTAACCCTAAACCTAACCCTAACCCTTACCCTTACCCTAACCATAACTCTAACCCTAACCCTTACCCTTACCCTAAAACCCTTAACCTAACCCTAAACCTAACCCTAACCCTAACCCTAAACCAAACCCTAACCCTAAACCTAACAATTGCCCTTACCCTAACCCTAACCCTAACCCTAACCCTAACCCATAACAATAACCTTAACCCTAACCTTTTTCCTTACCCTAAGCCTAACTCTAAACAGAACACTTACCCTAACCCTTACCCTAACCCTAACCCTAACCCTAACCCTAAACATAAACATAGCCCTAACCCTAACCCTAACCCTTACCCTAACCCTAAAGCTTACACTTACACTAAACCTAACCCTAAACCTTACCCTAAACCTAACCCTAACCCTAACCCTTACCCTAACCCTAACCCTAACCCTAACCCCTAACCCTAACTCTTAACCTAACACTAACCCTAAACCTAACCTTAACCTTACCGTTACCCTAACCCTAAACCTAACTCTAACCCTAAACCCAATCCTAACAATAATCCTAACCTTAACCCTAACCCTAACCCAAAACCTTACCAGTACCCGAACCCTAACCCTAACCCCTAACACTACCCCTTGACCTAACACTAACCCTAAACCTAACCCTAACCTTACCCTTACCCTAACCCTAACCCTAACCCTAACCGTAACCCTGACCCTAAACCTTACCCTAACCCTTAACATTTCCCACACCCTAACCCTAAAATTAAAGCTAACCCTAACTCAAACCGTAACCCTAAACTTAACCCTAACCCTTATACTTACCCTAACCATAACCCTAACAATAAAATTAACCCTTACCTATACCCTAACCCTAACCCTAAACCTAACCCTAACCCTTAACCTTTCCCTAACCCTAACCCTAAACCTAACCCTAACCATAAGCCTAACCCTTACCCTAACCCTAACCCTAAGCCTAACCCTAAACCTAACCCTAACCCTAACCCTAACCCTTACCATTACCCTAAACCTAACCCTAACCCTACATCTAACGCTTACACTTACACTAACCGTAACCCTAAACCTAACTCTAACCCTTACACTTACCCTAAACATAACTCTAACCCTAACACTTAACCTTACCCTAAAACCCTTAACCTAACCCTAAACCTAACCCTAACCCTACCCGTAAACCAAAACCCAACCCTAAACCTAACAATTGCCCTTACCCTAACCCTAACCCATAACAAAAACCTTAACCCTAACCTTTTTCCTTACCCTAAGCCTAACCCTAAACAGAACACTTAACCTAACCCTTACCCTAACCCTAACCCTAATCCTAACCCTAACCCTTGCCCTTACCCTAACCCTAACCCTAATCCTAACCCTAACCCTTGCCCTTACCCTAACCCTAACCCTAACCCTAAACCTAATCCTAACCCTAAACTTAACCCTAACCGTTACCCTTAGCCTAATCCTAACCCTAACCCTAAACCTAAACCTAGCCCTAACCCTAACCCTAACCCTTACCCTAACCCTAACCCTAACCCTAACCCTAAAGCCTACACTTACACTAAACCTAACAATAAACCTTACCTAACCCTAACCCTAACACTTACCCTTACCCTAACCCTAACCCTAACCCTTACCCTAACCCTAATCCTAAACCTAACACTAACCCTAACACTTAACCTTACCCTAACCCTAACCCTTACCTTACCCTTACCCTTACCCTAACCCAAAACCTAACCGTAACCCTAACCCTAAACCTAACCCTAACACTTACCCTTACCCACACCCTAACCCTAACCTTAAACCTAACCCTAACACAAACCCTAACCCTAAACCTAACCCTAACCTTAACCCTAACCCTAACCCTAACCCTTACTCTTACCCTAACCCTAACCATAACCCCTAACCCTAACCCTTAACCTGACACTAACCCTAAACCTAACCCTAACCTTACCCTTACCCTAACCCTAACCCTAACCGTAACCTTAACATTAACCCTAAACCTAACTCTAAGCCTAACCCTAACCCTTACCCTAACCCTAACTCTTAATCTAACCCTAAACCTAACCCTAACCCTAACCCTAACCCATAACCCTAACCCTAACCCTAATCTTTATCCTTACCCCTACCCTAACCCTAACCAGAACACTTACCCTAACCCTCATCCTAACCCTAAATCTTAACCTTATCGTAACCCTAACCCTAAACTTAACCCATACCCTAAACCTAACCCTAACCCTAACCCATACCTAACACTTACCCTAAACCTAACCCTAACCCTAACACTTAACCTTACCCTAATCCTAACACTAACCCTAACCCTAACCCTAACCCTAACCCTTACTCTTACCCACAACCTACCCCTAACTTTAAACCTAACCCTAATTCTAACCCTAACCCTAAACTTAACCCTAAACCTTATACTTATTATACCCCTAACCCTAACCCTAAACCTAACCCTAACCCTAACCCTTACCCTTACCCTAACCCTAACCCTAACCCTAACCCTAACCTTAACCCTAACCCTTACCCTAAACCTAACACTAACCCTAACACTAACCCTAAACCTAACCCTAACCCTAAACCTAACCCTTACCCTTCCCCTACCCCTAAACCTAACACTAAATCTAACCTTTACCCTTACCCTAACCCTAACCCTAAACCTAAACCTAACCCTAACCCAAAAACTAACCCTACCCCTAAACCTAACCCTTGCCCTTACCCTAAACCTAACCCAAACCCTAACCCATAACCCTAAAGCTAACCTTTATCCTTACACTAACCTTAACCCTAACCCTAACCAGAACACTTACCCTAACCCTAACCCTAACCCTAACCCTTACCCTTACTCTAACCATAACCCTAAACTTAACCCATACCCTAAACCTAACCCTAACCCTAACCCTTACCCTAACAATTACCCTAAACCTAACCCTAACCCTAACACTTACCCTTACCATAACCCTAACCCTAACCGTTACCCTAATCCTAACCCTAACCCTTACCCTAACCCTAACCCTAACCCTAACCCCTAACCCTAACCCTTAACCTAACCCTAACCCTAACCCTAACCCTTACTCTTACCCTAACCCTAAACCTAACTCTAACCCAAACCTTAACCTTAACGCTAACCCTTACCCAAACCCTAAACCTAACCCTTACCCTAACCCTAACCCTAACCCTAACCCTAACCCTTACGCTTACCCTAACCCTAAAGCTAACCCTAACCTTAACCCTAACCCTTAACCTAACCCTAACCTTAACCCTAACCCTAACCCTAAACCTAACCCTAACACTAACCCTTACCCTTACCCTAACCCTAACGCTAACCCTAAATCTAACCCGTACCCTTACACTAACCCTAACACTAATCCTAACCCTAAACCTTACCCTTACCCTAACCCTAACTCTAACCCTAACCCTTACCCTTACCCTAACCCTAACCCTAAAACTAACCCTTACCCTAACCCTCAACCTAACCCTAACCCTAAACCTAACCCTTGCCCTTACCCTAAACCTAACCCTAAACCTAACCCTAACCAGAACACTTACCGTAACCCTAACCCTAACCCTGACCCTTACCCTCACCCTAACCCTAAACTTAACCCATACCCTAAACCTAACCCTAACCCTAAACCTTACTCTAACACTTACCCTAAACCTAACCCTAAGCCTAACACTTACCCTTACCCGAACCCTAACCCTAACACTAACCCTTACCCTAATCCTAACCCTAAACCTTACCCTAACCCTAACCCTAACCCTAACCCTTACCCTAACCCTAAACCTAACTCTAAACCTAACCCTAACCCTAACCCTAACCCTTACCCTAACCCTAACCCTATCCCTTACCCAGCCCTAACCCTAACCCTACCCTTAACCCTAACCCTAACTCTAACCCTAAACCTTACCCTTACCCTAAACCTAACCCTAAACCTAACCCTAAACCTAACCTTAATCCTAACCCTAACCCTAACCCTTGACCTTACCGTAACCCTAACCCTAACCCTTACTCTAACCCTAACCCAAACAGTAACCCTTATTCTTACCCTAACCCTAAACCTAACCCTAAACCTAACCCTAATCCTAACCCTTACCCTACACCTAAACCTAACCCTAACCCTAAACCTTACCCTTATCCTAAACCTATCACTAATCCTAAACCTTACCCTTACCCTAAACCTAACCCTAACCCTTACCCTAATTCTAATCCTAACCCTAACCTCAACCCTAACCCTAACCCTAAAATTAACCCTTACCCTTACCCTTACCCTAAACCTAAACCTAAACCTAACCGTAACCCTATCCCTAACCCTTACCCTTACAATAACCCTAACCCTAACTGTAACCCTAACCCTAAGCCTAAACCTAAATCTAAGCCTAACCCTTACCCTAACCCTAACCCATAATCTAACCCTAAACATACCCCTAACCCTAACCCTAAACGAAACCCTAACACTAAACCTAACAATTGACCTTACCCTAAACCTAACCCTAAACCTAACCCTAACCCTAACCCTAACCCATAACCCTAACCCTAACCCTAACCTTTATCCTTACCCTTACCCTAACCCTAACCAGAACACTTACCCTAACCCTAACCCTAACCCTAAACTTAACCCATACCCTAAACCTAACCCTAACCCTAACCCATACCCTAACACTTACCCTAAACATAACCCTAACCCTAACACTTACCCTTACCCTAACCCTAACCCTAACCCTAACCCTTACCCTAATACTAACAGTAACCCTTACCCTTACCCTAACCCTAACCCTAACCATAACCCTTACCCTTACGCACACCCTAACCCTAACTTTAAACTTAACCCTAACTCTAACCCTAACCCTAAACTTAACCTAAACCTTATCCTTATTATAACCCTAACCCTAACCCTAACCCTAAACCTAACCCTAACCCTAAACTTAACCCTTAACTTTAACCCTAACCCTAACCCTAAACCTAACCCTACCCTTACGCTTACAGTAACCCTAAACCTAACCCTAACACTAACCTTAACCCTAACCCTTACCCTCATTCTAACACTAACCCAAACCCTAACCCTAAACATAACCCTAACCCTAAACCTAACCATTACCCTTCCCCTAACCCTAAACCCTAACACTAAATCTAACCCTTACCCTTACACTAACCCTAACCCTAAACCTAACCCTAAACCTTACCATTACCCTAACCATAACGCTAACCCTAACCTTTACCCTTACCCTAACCCTAACCCTAAACCTAACCCTAACCCTAACCCTAAAACTAACCCTACCCCTAAACCTAACCCTTGCCCTTAACCTAAACCTAACCCTAACCCTAACCCATCACCCTAAAGCTAACTTTATCCTTACCCTAACCCTAACCCTAACCAAGAACACTTACCCTAACCCTAACCCTAACCCTAACCCTTACCCTTACCCTAAACCCTAACCCTAAACTTAACCCATACCCTAAACCTAACCATAACCCTAACCTTACACTAACACTTACCCTAAACCTGACTCTAACCCTAACACTTACCCTTACCCTTGCCCTAACCCTTACCCTTACCCTAGATCCTAACCCTAACCCTTACCCTAACCCTACCCCTAACCCTAACCCTAAACCCTAACCCTAACCCTTAACCTAACCATAACCCTAACCCTAACCCTTACTCTTACGCTAATCCTGCACCTAACTCTAACCCAAACCCTAACCCTAACGCTAACCCTTACCCTAACCCCTAACCCTAACCCTTACCCTAACCCTAACCCTAACCTTAACCCTAACCCTAACCCTAACCCTACATAATTACCCTTAGCCTAAACCTAACCCTAACCCTAACCCTAAACCTAATTCTAACCCTAAATTTAACCCTTACCTTTACCCTAACCCTAACCCTAAACCTAACCCTAACCATTACCCTTACCCTAACCCTAAAGCTAACCCTAACCTTAATCCTAACCCTTAACCTAACCCTAACCTTAACCTAACCCTAACCCTAAACCTAACCCTAACCCTAAACCTTACCCTTACCCTAACCCTAACGCTAACCCTAAATCTAACCCATACCCTTACACTAACCCTAACCCTAAACCTAACCCTAACCCTTACCCTTACCCTAACCCTAACTCTTACCCTAACCCTTACCCTTACCCTAACCCTCACCCTAAAACTAAACCTAAACCTACCCCTAACCAGAAACACTTACCCTAATACCTAACCCTAACCCTAACTCTAACAATAACCCTTAGCCTAACCCTAACCCTAATACTTACCCTTACCCTAACCCTAACATTAACCCTAACCCTTACCCTAACCTAACCCTAACCTTAACCTAACACTAACCCTAAACGAAACCCTTACCTTACCGTTACCCTAACGCTAAACCTAACTCTAAGCCTAAGCCTAACCCTAAAACTAACCCTAACCTAACCCTAACCCAAACCCTAGTCCTTGCCTTAACCCTAACCGTAAAACTTATCCTTTCCCTAACCTAACCCTAACCCTAACCATTACCCTAACCCTAACCCTAACCCTTACCCTAACCCTAACCTAACCCCTAACCCTAACCCTTAACCTAACACTAACACTAACCTAACTAACCCTAACCTTACCGTTACCCTAACCCTAAACCTAACTCTAACCCTAAACTCAACCCTAACAATAATCCTAACCTTAAACCTAACCCTAACCCAAACCCTTACCCTTACCTGAACCCTAACCCTAACGCCTAACACTAACGCTTAACCTAACACTAACCCTAAACCTCACCCGAACCTTACCCTTCCCTAACCCTAACCCTAACCGTAACCCTAAACATAACCCTAAACCTAACCCTAACCCTTAACCTTACCCACACCCTAACCCTAAAATTAAAGCTAACCCTAACTCTAACCGTAACCCTAAACTTAACCCTAACCCTTATCCTTACCCTAACCCTAACCCTAACAGTAAAATTAACCCTTACCTATACCCTAACCCTAACCCTAAACCTAACCCTAACCCTTAACCTTTCCCTAACCCTAACCCTAACCTTAACCATAACCCTAACCCTTACCCTAACCCTAACCATAACCCTAATCTCAACCCTAAACCTAACCCTAACCCTAACCCTAACCCTTACCCTTACCCTAACCCTAACCCTAACCCTAAATCTAACGCTTACACTTACACTAACCCTAACCCTAAACCTAACCCTAACCCTTACCCTTACCCTAACCATAACTCTAACCCTAACCCTTACCCTTACCTTAAAACCCTTAACCTAACCCTAAACCTAACCCTAACCCTAACCCTAAACCAAACCCTAACCCTAAACCTAACAGTTGCCCTTACCCTAACCCTAACCCTAACCCTAACCCTAACCCATAACAATAACCTTAACCCTAACCTTTTTCCTTACCCTAAGCCTAACCCTAAACAGAAAACTTACCCTAACCCTTACCCTAACCCTAACCCTAATCCTAACCCTAACCCTTGCCCTTACCCTAACCCTAACCCTAATCCTAACCCTAAACCTTGCCCTTACCCTAACCCTAAACCTAACCCGAAACCTAATCCTAAACCTAAAGTTAACCCTAACCCTTACCCTTAGCCTAACCCTAACCCTAACCCTAAACACAAACATAGCCCTAACCCTAACCCTAAACCTTACCCTAACCCTAAAGCTTACACTTACACTAAACCAAAGCCTAAACCTTACCCTAAACCTAACCCCAACCCTATCCCTAACCCTAACACTTACCCTTACCCTAACCCTAACCCTAACCCTAACCCTAATCCTAACCTTAACCCTAACCTTTTTCCTTACCCTAAGCCTAACCCTAAACAGAACACTTACCCTAACCCTTACCCTAACCCTAACCCTAATCCTAACCCTAACCCTTACCATAACCCTAACCCTAACCCTTACCCTAACCCTAACCCTAACCCTAACCCTTACCCTAACCCTAACCCTAACCATAAACCTAACCGTAACCCTAACCCTAACCCTTACCCTTACCCTAACCTAACCCTAAACCTAACCTTAACCCTAACCCTAATCCTAAACCTTGACCTTACCCTAACCCTAACCCTAACCCTTACTCTAACCCTAACCCTAACCCTAACACTTACACTTAACCTAACGCTAAACCTAACCCTAACCCTAACCCTAACCCTAATCCTAACCCTAACCCTTACCCTTACCCTACACCTAACCCTAAACCTAAACCTAACCCTAAACCTTACCCCTACCCTAACCTAACCCTAACCCTAACCCTTACCCTAATCCTAATCTAACCCTAATCTCAACCCTAACCCTAACCCTAACCCTAAAATTAACCCTTACCCTTACCCTTACCCTAACCCTAACCCTAACCCTTACCCTTACACTAACCCTAACCCTAACCCTAACCCTAAACCTTACCCCTAACCCTAAAACTAACCCTAACCCTAACCCTAGCCCTTACCCTTACCCCAACCCTAACCCTAACCATAACCCTAACCCTAACACTTACCCTCACCCTAATCCTAACCCTAACGCTTACCTTTACCCTAAACCTAACCCTAACCTAAACCCCAACAGTTAACTTAACCATAACACTAACCCTTAACCTAACACTTAGCCTAACCCTAACCCTAACCCTAAAACTTACCCTAACCCTAACCCTAACCCTTAACCTACCACTAACCCTAAACCTAACCCTAACCTTACCGTTACCCTAACCCTACATCTAACTCTAACCCTAACCCTAACCCTAAACCTAACCCTAAACCTAACCCTAACTCTAACCCGAACCCAAACCTTAATCCTAACCCTAACCCTAACCCTAACCCTTAACCTTAAACTAACCTTAAACCTAACCCTAACCTTACCCTTACCATAACCCTAACCCGAACCGTAACCCTAAGCCTAACCCTAAACCTAACCCTAACCCTTACCCTTACCCACACCCTAACCCTAATCTTAAACCTATCCCTAACTCTAACCCTAACCCTAAACTTAACCCTAACCCTCATCCTTACCCTAACCCTAACCCTAACCCTAAAACTAACCCTAACCCTAAACTTAACCCTTACCTTTACCCTAACCCTTACCCTAAACCTAACCCTAACCCTTAACCTTACCCTAACCCTTTCCCTACCCTAACCTTAACACTTACCCTAAACCTAACCCTAACCCATACCCTTACCCTATCCCTAACCCTAACCCTAAATCTAACCCTTACCCTTACACTAACCCTAACCCTAAACCTAACCCTAACCCTAACTCTAACCCTAACACTTACACTTAGCCTAACCCTAATCCTAACCCTTAACCTAACCCTAAACCTAACCCTAACCCTAACCCTAAACCAAACCCTAACCCTAAAACTAACAATTGCCCTTACCCTAAACCTAACCCTAACCCTAACCCTAACCCTAACCAATAACCCTAACCCTAACCCTAACCTTTATCCTTACCCTAACCCTAACCCTAACCCTTATTCTTACCCTAATCCTAACCCTAAAGTTAACCCATACCCTAAACCTAACCGTAACCCTAAACCTTATCCTAACACTTACCTTAAACCTAACCCTAAACTTAACACTTACCCTTACCCTAACCCTAACCCTAACTCTAACCCTTACCCTAATCCTAACAGTAAGCCTTACCCTAACCCATAACCCTAACCCTAACCCTAACCTTTATCCTTACACTTACCCTAACCCTAACCAGAACACTTACCCTAACCCTCATCCTAACTCTAACCCTTAACCTTATCGTAACCCTAACCCTAAACTTAACCCATACCCTAAACCTAACCCTAACCCTAACACATACAATAACCCTTACCCGAAACCTAACCCTAACCCTAACACTTAACCTTACCCTAACCCTAACCCTAAACCTAACCCTTACCCTAATACTGACAGTAACTCTTACCCTAACCCTAACCCTAACCCTTTCCCTTACCCACACCCTAACCCTAACTTTAAACTTAACCCTAACTCTAACCCTAACCCTAAACTTAACCCTAAACCTTATCCTTATTATAACGCTAACCCTAAACCTAACCCTAAACCTAACCCTAAACCTAAACTTAACCCTTACCTTTACCCTAACTCTAACCCTCAACCTAACCCTAACCCTTACCCTTACCCTAACCCTAACCCTAACCCTAACACTAACCTTAACCCTAACCCTTACCCTAATCCTAACACTAACCCAAACCCTAACCCTAAAACTAACCCTAACAGTAAACCTAACCATTACCCTTCCCCTAACCCTAAACCTAACACTAAATCTAACCCTTACCCTTACACTAACCCTAACCTATACCTAACCCTTACCATTACCCTAACCATAACTCTAACCCTAACCTTTAACCCTAAACCTAACCCTAACCCTACCCTAAAACAAACCCTACCCCTAAACCTAACCCTTGCCCTTACCATAAACCTAACCCTAACCCTAACCCATAACCCTAAAGCTAACCTTTATCCTTACCCTAACCATAACCCTAACCAGAACACTTACCCTAACCCTAACCCTAACCCTAACCCTTACCCTTACCCTAACCCTAACCCTAACCTTAACCCATAACCTAAACCAAACCCTAACCCTAACCCTTACCCTAACACTTACCCTAAACCTAACTCTAACCCTAACACTTACCCTTACCCTAACCCTAACCCTAACCCTAATCCTAACCCTAACTCTTAACCTAACCCTAACCCTAACCCTAACCCCTAACATTAACCCTAAACCTAACCCTAAGCTTACCGTTACCCTAACCCTAAACCTAATTCTAACCCTAACCCTAACCCTAAACCTAACCCTAAACCTAACCCTAACCCAAATCCTAGTCCTTGCCTTAACCCTAACCCTAAAACTGACCCTTTCCCTAACCCTAACCCTAACCCTAACCATTATCCTAACCCTAAACCTAACCCTTACCCTAACCCTAACCCTAACCCTAACCCTAACCCCTAACCCTAACCCTTAACCTAACCCTAAACCTAACCCTAACCTTACCGTTGCCCTAACACTAAACCTAACTCTAACCCTAAACCCAATCCTAACAATAACCCTAACCTTAACCCTAACCCTAACCCAAACCCTTACCCTTACCCTTACCCGAAACCTAACCCTAACCCCTAACACTAACCCTTAACCTAACACTAACCCTAAACCTAACCCTAACCTTACCCTTACCCTAAACCTAACCCTAACCGTAACCGTAACCCTAACCCTAACCCTAATCCAAACCCTTACACTTACCCGAACCCTAACCCTAACCCCTAACACTAACCCTCTACCTAACACCGTAAACCTAACACTAACCCTAAACCTAACCCTTGCCCTTACACTAAACCTAATCCTAAACCTTACCCTAAACCTAACCGTAAACCTAACCCTAACCCTTACCCTTACATTAACACTTACCCTAACCCTAACCCCAACCACAACCCTTACCCTTACCCTAACCCTAACCCTAAACCTAAATTAAACCTAACCCTAAACCTAACCCTAACCCTAACCCTAAACATAACCCTAACACTTACCCTAACCCTAACCCTAACCCTAACCCCCAACCCAAACACTTAACCTACCCCTAACCCTAACCCTATCCCTTACCCTAACCCTAACCATAACCCTTACCCTAACTCTAACCCTAAACCTTACCCTAACCCTAACCCTAACCCTAACCTTAACCCTAAACCTAAACATAACCCTAACCTTTACCCTTACCCTAAACCTAACCCTAAACCTAACCCTAAACCTAACATTAACCCTAACCCTAACCCTAACCCTTGCACTTACCCTAACCCTAAACCTAACCCTTACTCTAACCCTAACCCTAACCCTAACCCTTACACTTACCATAACCCTAAACCTTAACCTTAACCCTAACCGTAACCCTAACCCTTACCCTTTTCCTACACCTAACCCTAACCCTAACCCTAAACCTTACCCTTACCCTAAACCTAACACTAATCCAACCTTACAATTACCATAACCCCAAACCTAACCCTAACCCTAACATCTACCCTAACCATAACCCTCACCCTTACTCTAAACCTAACCCTAACCCTAACCCTAACACTTACTCTTACCATAACCCTAAACCTAAGCATAACCCTAACCCTAAAACTAACCCTTACCTTACCCTAACCCTAACCCTAAACCTAAACCTTACACTTATCCTGAACCTAACC
Organism: Megascapheus bottae; assembly: GCF_031878675.1. Classification (NCBI taxonomy): domain Eukaryota; kingdom Metazoa; phylum Chordata; class Mammalia; order Rodentia; family Geomyidae; genus Megascapheus; species Megascapheus bottae. Next base: position 15,931 of record NW_028327419.1, on the reverse strand, counting down.
CTAACCCTTAAGCTAAACCTAACACTAACCCTAACCCTAATCCTTACCCTTACCTTAAACCTAACCCTAACCCTCACCCTAACCCTAACCGTAACCCTAACACTAACCCTAAACCTAACCCTAACCCTTACCCACACCCTAACCCTAACCTTAAACCTAACCCTAACTCTAACCCTAACCCCAAACTTAACCCTAACACTTATGCTTACCCTAACCCTAACCCTAACCGTAACCATAAACCTAACCCTAACCCTAAACTGAACCCTTACCTTTACCCTAAACCTAACCCTAAACCTAACCCTAACCCTTACACTTACCCTACCCCTAACCCTAACCCTAACCCTAACCCTAATCCTTACCCTAACCCTAACCTTAAACCTAACCCTAACTCTAAACCTAAACCTAACCCTAACCCTAACCCTTACCCTTACCCTAACCCTAACCATAACCCTAAATCTAACCCTTACCCTTACACTAACACTAACCCTAAACCTAAACCTAAACCTAACCCTTACCCTTATCTTAACCCTAACCCTAAAACTAACCCTAACCCTAACCCTAAACCTAACCTTAACCCTAAACGTAACCTTTGCCCTTACCCTAAACCTAACCCTAAACCTAACCCTAACCATAACCCTAAATCTAACCCTAACCATTACCCTTACCCACACGCTAACCCTAACGTTAAACCTAACCCTGTTTAACCCTAACCCTAAACTTAACCCTAACCCTTATCCTTATTATAACAATAACCCTAAACCTAAACCTAACCCTAACCCTAAACTTAACCCGTACCTTTACTCTAACACTAAACCTAAACCTAACCCTAACCCTTACCCTTGACCTAACCTAACCCTAATCCTAACCCTAACCTTAACCCTAACCCTTACCCTAATCCTAAACCTAACCCTAACCCTAACCTTAAACCTAAGCCTAACCCTAACCCTAAGCCTTACCCTAACCCTAAACCTAACACTAAATCTAACCCTTACCCTTACACTAACCCTAACCCTAAACCTAAACCTAACCCTCACCCTAACCCTAACCCTTACTCTTACCCTAACCGTAACACTAAACTTAACCATACCCTAAACCTAACCCTAACCCTAACCCTTATCCTAACACTTACCCTAAACCTAACCCTAAACATAACACTTACCCTTACCCTAACCCTAACTCTAACCCTTACCCTAATCCTAACAGTAACCCTTACCCTAACACTAACCCTAACTCTAACCCTAACCCTAACCCTAAACCTAACCCTAACCTTTACCCTTACCCACACCCTAACCCTAACCTTAAACCTAACCCTAACTCTAACCCTAACCCTAAACTTAACCCTAACCCTTTTCCTTATTATAACCCTAACCCTAACCCTAAACCTAACCCTAACGCTACACTTAACCCTTAACTTTACCCTAACACTAAACCTAAACCTAACGCTAACCCTTACCCTTACCCTAGCCCTAACCCTAACCCTAACCTTAACCCTAACCCTTACCATAATCCTAAACCTTACCCTAAACCTAACCCTAACCCTAACCCTAACCCTTACCCTTACCCTAACCCTAACCTTAACACTAAATCTAACCCTTACTCTTTCACTAACCCTAACACTAAACCTAACCCTAACCCTTACCCTTACCCTAACCCTAACTCTAACCCTAACCATTACCCTTACTCTAACCCTAACACTAAACCTAACCCTAAACCTAACCCTAACACTAACCCTAAAACTAACCCTAACCCTAAACCTAACCCTTGCCCTTACCCTTAACCTCACACTAACCCTAACGCTAACCCATAACCCTAACCCTAACCTTTATCCTTATCCTAACCCTAACCAGAACACTTACCCTAACGCTAAACATAACCCTAACTCTTACCCTTACCCTAACCCCATCCCTAAACTTAACCCATAGCCTAAACATAACCCTAACCCTAACCCTTACCCTAACACTTACCCTAAACCTAACCCTAACCCTAACACTTACCCTTACCCTAACCCTAACCCTAACCCTTACATTAATCCTAACCATAACCCTTACCCTAACCCTAACCCTAACCCCTAACCCCAACCCTTAACCTAACCGTAAAACTAACCCTAACCCTTACTCTTACCCTAACCCTAAACCTAACTCTAACGCTAACCCTAGACCTAACCCTAACCCTTATCCTAACCCTAACCCTAACCTTACCCTAACCCTTACCCTAACCCTAACCCTAAAATTAACCCTTACCTTACCCTTACACTAACCCTAACCCTACCCCTAACCCTAAACCTAACCCTAACCCTTACCGTAACCCTAACCCTAATCCTAACCCTAACCCTAACCCTAACCCTAACCCTAACCCCTAACCCTCAAACTAATCCTAACCCTAACCCTAACCCTTACCCTTACCCTAACCCTAACCCTAACCCTAACCCTTAACCTAACAATTACCCTAACCCTAACCCTAAACCTAACACTTACCCTAACTCCAACCCTAACTCTAACAATAACCCTTACCCTAACCCTAACCCTAAACCTAGCCCTAACCCTAACCCTAACCCTTACCCTTACCCTAACCCTAACCCTAACACTAACACTAAATCTAACCCTTACTCTTACACTAACCCTAAACCTAAACCTAACCCTAACCCTTACCCTTACCCTAACCCTAACTCTAACCCTAACCATTACCCTTACCCTAACCCTAACCCTAAAACTAACCCTAACCCTAAACCTAACCCTTGCCCTTACCCTTAACCTAACACTAACCCTAACGCTAACCCATAAACCTAACCCTAACCTTTATCCTTATCCTAACCCTAACCCCAACCAGAACACTTACCCTAACCCTAACCCTAACCCTAACCCTTACACTTACCCTAACCCGAACCCTAAACTTAACCTATAGCCTAAACATAACCCTAACCCTAACCCTTACCCTAACACTTACCCTAAACCTAACCCTAACCCTAACACTTACCCTACCCCTAACCCTAAACCTTACCCTAATCCTAACCCTACCCATTACCCTAACCCTAACCCGAACCCTAACCCTTACGCTTACCCTAACAATAAACCTAACATTAACTCTAACCCTAAACCTAACCCTTACCCTTATCCTAACCCTTACCCTAACCCTAACCCTAACCCTAAAACTTACCCTTACCCTAAACCTTACCCTAACCCTTACCCTAAACCTAACCCTAACCCTAACCTTACCCTTACCTTAACCCTAACCCTGAGCCTAACCCTTACCCTTACCCTAATGCTAACCCTAACCCTAACCCTACAGCTAACCGTAACCCTTACCCTTACCCTACCCCTAACCCTTACCTTAACACCAACCCTAAACCTAACCCTAACCGTAACCCTAAACCTTACCCTTACCCTAACCCTAACCCTAAACCTAACCCTAACCTTAACCCTAACCTTAACCCTAACCCTTAACCTTACCTTAACCCTAACCCTAACCCTAACCCTAAACCTAACCCTAACCCTAACCCTAACCCATACCCTTAGCCTAACCCTAACCCAAAACCTAACTCTAACCCTTACCTTACCCTCAACCTAACCCTAACCCTAACCCTAATCCTAACCCTAACCCTAAACTCAACCCTAACTCTAACCCTAACCCTAAACCTAACCCTTTCCCTTACCCTAAACCTAACCCTAAAAGTAACCCTAAACCTAACCCTAACCTTACCCTTACCACAACCGTAACCCTAAACCTAACCCTAACCAGAACCCTAACCCCTAACCATAAAACTAACCCTAACCCTAACCCTAAACCTTACCCTTACCCTAAACCTAACCCTAACCTTAACCCTAACCTTAACCCTAACCCTTAACCTTACCTTAACCCTAACCCTAACCCTAACCCTAATCCTAACCCTAACCCTAAACTCAACCCTAACTCTAACCCTAACCCTAAACCTAACCCTTTCCCTTACCCTAAACCTAACCCTAAAATAACCCTAAACCTAACCCTAACCTTACCCTTACCACAACCGTAACCCTAAACCTAACCCTAACCAGAACCCTAACCCCTAACCATAAAACTAACCCTAACCCTAACCCTAAACCTTACCCTTACCCTAAACCTAACCCTAACCCTAACACTTACCCTCATCCTAACCCTAACCCTAACCCTTACCCTTACCCTAACCCTAAACCTAAACCTAATGCTAACTCTTAACCTAACACTTACCCTAAACCTAACGCTTACCCTAACAGTTAAACTAACCCTAACCATAACTCTAACAATAACCCTTACCATAACCCTAACCTTCACACTTACCCTTACCCTAACCCTAACCCTAAACCTACCCCTTACCCTAACCCTAACTCTTACCCTAACCCTAACCCCTAACCATAACCCTTAACCTAACAATAACCGTAAACCTAACCCTAACCTTACCCTTACGCTAACCCTAATCCTAAACCTAACCCTAACCCTAAACCTCACCATAACCCTAACCCTAACCCTAACCGTAATTCTTACCGTTACCCTAACCCTAACCCTTACCCTGCCCTAACGCTAACCCTAACCCTAAGAACTAAGCCAAACCCTAACCCTAACCCTAACCTTTACCCTTTTCCTAACCCTAACACTAACCCTAACACTTACCCTTACCCTAAACCCTACACAAACCTAACGCTAACCCTAAACATTACCCTAACCCTAACCCTAACACTTACCCTTAAACTCACACTAAACCTAACCTTAACTCTAACCCTAACTCTAACCCTTACCCTTAACCTAACCATAACCCTAACCCTAACCCTAAACCTTACCCTTACCCTAAACCTAACCCTAACCATTACCCTAAACCTAACCCTAACCCTAACCCCTACCATTTCCTTAACCCTAACCCTAACCCAACCTTTACCCTAATGCTAACCCTAACCCTAATCCTAACCCTAACCCTTACCCTTACCCTAACCCTAACCCTAACCTTAACCCCAACCCTAAACCTAACCCTAACCCTAACCCTAACCCTTACCCTTACCCTAACCCTAACCGTAAACCTAACCCTAACCCTAACCCTAACCCTAACCCTTACCCTAACCCAAACCCTAATCCTAACCCTAACCCTTACCTTTACCCTAACGCTTACCCTTACACTAACCCTAACCCTAAACATAAACCTAACCGTAACCCTAACCCTTACTCTTAGCCTAATCCTAACCCTAAACCTAACCCTAACCCTTACCCTTACCTTCACCCTAACCCTAACCTTAACCCTAACCCTAACACTAACCCTAACCCTAACCTTAACACTAATCCTTATCCTTACCCTAACCCTAACATTAACCCTAACCAAAAAACTAACCCTAACCCTAAACTAACCCTTACCCTTACCCTAACCCTAAACCTAACCCTAACCCTAACCGTAACACCTAAGACTATCCCTAACCCTAACGCTAACCCTTACCCTTATCCTAACACTAACTCTAACCCTAACCCTTACACTTACCCTAACCCTAAACCTAACCTTAACCCTAACCTTAACCCTAACCCTTACCCTTACCCTGTCCCTAACCCTAAACCTAACCCTAACCCTAGCACATACCCTTACCCTTACCCTAACATTAACCTTAACCCTAAACCTTACCCTTACACTAACCCTAAACCTAACCCTTACCCTTACCCTTAGCCTAAGCCTAACCCTAACCCTAACCCTCACCCTTACACTAAACCTAACCCTAACCCTAATCCTAACCCTAACCCTTAACCTTAACTTAACCCTAACCCTAACCATAATCCTACCCCTAGGACATACCCTTACCCTAACCCTAACCCTAACGGTAACCCTAAACCTAACCATAAACCTAACCCTAACCCTAACAATAACCCTTACCCTAACCCTAACCCTAACCCTAACCTTACTCTCACCCTAACCCTAATCCTAACACTAACCCTTACCCTTACCCTAACCCTAACTCTAAAACTAATCATAACCTTAACCTTAACTGTAACCCTTACCCTTACCCTAACTCGAATCCTAACCCTAACCATAACCCTAAGCCTTACCCTAACCAGAACCATAACCCTAATCCTAAAACCTAACCCTAAGGCTTAACCTAAACCTAACCCTAACCCTAACCTTTACCCTTACTCTAACACTAAACCTAACTCGAACCCTAAACCTAACCCTGACCCTAAGCCTAACCCTTACCTTAACCGTAACCCTAACCCGAAACATAACCCTAAACCTAACCCTAAACTTAACCCTAAACCTAACCCTAAACCTAACCCTTACCCTTACACTAACCCTAACCCGAAACCTAACCCTAACCCTAGTCCTAACCCTAAACTTAACCCCAGCCCTAACCCTAAACCTTGCCCTTATCCTAACCATAACAATGAACCTAACACTAACCCTAACGCTAACCCTTAACCTTACTCAAACACTAACCCTAAACCTAACTCTAACCCTAACCCTAACCCTAACTCTAACCCTTACCCTATCCATAACACTAACCCTTACCCTAACCCTAACCCTAAACCTAACCCTAACCTTAACCCTAACCTTAACCCTAACCCTTAACCTTACCTTAACCCTAACCCTAACCCTAACCCTAAACCTAACCCTAACCCTAACCCTAACCCATACCCTTAGCCTAACCCTAACCCAAAACCTAACTCTAACCCTTACCTTACCCTCAACCTAACCCTAACCCTAACCCTAATCCTAACCCTAACCCTAAACTCAACCCTAACTCTAACCCTAACCCTAAACCTAACCCTTTCCCTTACCCTAAACCTAACCCTAAAAGTAACCCTAAACCTAACCCTAACCTTACCCTTACCACAACCGTAACCCTAAACCTAACCCTAACCAGAACCCTAACCCCTAACCATAAAACTAACCCTAACCCTAACCCTAAACCTTACCCTTACCCTAAACCTAACCCTAACCTTAACCCTAACCTTAACCCTAACCCTTAACCTTACCTTAACCCTAACCCTAACCCTAACCCTAATCCTAACCCTAACCCTAAACTCAACCCTAACTCTAACCCTAACCCTAAACCTAACCCTTTCCCTTACCCTAAACCTAACCCTAAAATAACCCTAAACCTAACCCTAACCTTACCCTTACCACAACCGTAACCCTAAACCTAACCCTAACCAGAACCCTAACCCCTAACCATAAAACTAACCCTAAACCTTACCCTTACCCTAAACCTAACCCTAACCCTAACACTTACCCTCATCCTAACCCTAACCCTAACCCTTACCCTTACCCTAACCCTAAACCTAAACCTAATGCTAACTCTTAACCTAACACTTACCCTAAACCTAACGCTTACCCTAACAGTTAAACTAACCCTAACCATAACTCTAACAATAACCCTTACCATAACCCTAACCTTCACACTTACCCTTACCCTAACCCTAACCCTAAACCTACCCCTTACCCTAACCCTAACTCTTACCCTAACCCTAACCCCTAACCATAACCCTTAACCTAACAATAACCGTAAACCTAACCCTAACCTTACCCTTACGCTAACCCTAATCCTAAACCTAACCCTAACCCTAAACCTCACCATAACCCTAACCCTAACCCTAACCGTAATTCTTACCGTTACCCTAACCCTAACCCTTACCCTGCCCTAACGCTAACCCTAACCCTAAGAACTAAGCCAAACCCTAACCCTAACCCTAACCTTTACCCTTTTCCTAACCCTAACACTAACCCTAACACTTACCCTTACCCTAAACCCTACACAAACCTAACGCTAACCCTAAACATTACCCTAACCCTAACCCTAACACTTACCCTTAAACTCACACTAAACCTAACCTTAACTCTAACCCTAACTCTAACCCTTACCCTTAACCTAACCATAACCCTAACCCTAACCCTAAACCTTACCCTTACCCTAAACCTAACCCTAACCATTACCCTAAACCTAACCCTAACCCTAACCCCTACCATTTCCTTAACCCTAACCCTAACCCAACCTTTACCCTAATGCTAACCCTAACCCTAATCCTAACCCTAACCCTTACCCTTACCCTAACCCTAACCCTAACCTTAACCCCAACCCTAAACCTAACCCTAACCCTAACCCTAACCCTTACCCTTACCCTAACCCTAACCGTAAACCTAACCCTAACCCTAACCCTAACCCTAACCCTTACCCTAACCCAAACCCTAATCCTAACCCTAACCCTTACCTTTACCCTAACGCTTACCCTTACACTAACCCTAACCCTAAACATAAACCTAACCGTAACCCTAACCCTTACTCTTAGCCTAATCCTAACCCTAAACCTAACCCTAACCCTTACCCTTACCTTCACCCTAACCCTAACCTTAACCCTAACCCTAACACTAACCCTAACCCTAACCTTAACACTAATCCTTATCCTTACCCTAACCCTAACATTAACCCTAACCAAAAAACTAACCCTAACCCTAAACTAACCCTTACCCTTACCCTAACCCTAAACCTAACCCTAACCCTAACCGTAACACCTAAGACTATCCCTAACCCTAACGCTAACCCTTACCCTTATCCTAACACTAACTCTAACCCTAACCCTTACACTTACCCTAACCCTAAACCTAACCTTAACCCTAACCTTAACCCTAACCCTTACCCTTACCCTGTCCCTAACCCTAAACCTAACCCTAACCCTAGCACATACCCTTACCCTTACCCTAACATTAACCTTAACCCTAAACCTTACCCTTACACTAACCCTAAACCTAACCCTTACCCTTACCCTTAGCCTAAGCCTAACCCTAACCCTAACCCTCACCCTTACACTAAACCTAACCCTAACCCTAATCCTAACCCTAACCCTTAACCTTAACTTAACCCTAACCCTAACCATAATCCTACCCCTAGGACATACCCTTACCCTAACCCTAACCCTAACGGTAACCCTAAACCTAACCATAAACCTAACCCTAACCCTAACAATAACCCTTACCCTAACCCTAACCCCAACCCTAACCTTACTCTCACCCTAACCCTAATCCTAACACTAACCCTTACCCTTACCCTAACCCTAACTCTAAAACTAATCATAACCTTAACCTTAACTGTAACCCTTACCCTTACCCTAACTCGAATCCTAACCCTAACCATAACCCTAAGCCTTACCCTAACCAGAACCATAACCCTAATCCTAAAACCTAACCCTAAGGCTTAACCTAAACCTAACCCTAACCCTAACCTTTACCCTTACTCTAACACTAAACCTAACTCGAACCCTAAACCTAACCCTGACCCTAAGCCTAACCCTTACCTTAACCGTAACCCTAACCCGAAACATAACCCTAAACCTAACCCTAAACTTAACCCTAAACCTAACCCTAAACCTAACCCTTACCCTTACACTAACCCTAACCCGAAACCTAACCCTAACCCTAGTCCTAACCCTAAACTTAACCCCAGCCCTAACCCTAAACCTTGCCCTTATCCTAACCATAACAATGAACCTAACACTAACCCTAACGCTAACCCTTAACCTTACTCAAACACTAACCCTAAACCTAACTCTAACCCTAACCCTAACCCTAACTCTAACCCTTACCCTATCCATAACACTAACCCTTACCCTAACCCTAACCCTAAACCTAACCTTAACCCTAACCCTAATCCTAACCCTAACCTTGCCCTTACCCTAAACCTAACCCGAAACCTAACTCTAAACCTAATCTTCATCCTAACCCTAACCCTAACACTTGCCCTTACCCTATCCCTAACCGTAACACTTACTCTAACCCTAAACCTAACCCTAACCCTTACACTTACCCTAACCCTAACCCTAACCCTTAACCTTACCCTACACCTAAACCTAACCCTAACCCTAACCCTAACTATAACCTCCACCCTAACCCTAACCCTAACCCTAAAATTAACCCTTACCTTACCCTAACCCTAACCCTAAAACAAACCCTAATCCTAACCCTAAACCATACCCTTACCGTAACCCTAAACCTAAACCTAACCCTAACCCTAACCCTAACCCTAAACCCTACACTAAAACTAATCCTAACCCTAACACTAACCCTTACCCTTAACCTACCCCTAACCCTAACCCTAACCCTTACCATAACACGTACCCTCACCCTATTCCTAACCCTAACCCTTACCCTTACCCTAACCCTGAACCTAACCTTAAACCCAACCCTAAACCTAACCCTAACCCTAACCCTTAACCTAACACTTACCCTAAACCTAACCCTAACCCTAACACTTACACTAACCCTAACCCTAACTCTAAAATAACCCTTACTCTAACCCTAACCCTAACACTTACCCTTACCCTAACAATAAATCTAACCCTAACCCTTACCCTAACCCTAACCCTAACCCTTACCCTAACCCTAACCCTAACACTAACCCCTAACCCTAACACTTAACCTAACACTAACCCTAAACCTAACCCTAACCTTACCCTTACCCTAACCCTAAACCTAACTCTAACCCTAACCCTAACCCTAACCCTAACCTTAAGGCTCACCTTAACCCAAACCTAAAACTAATCCTTACCCTTACCCTAACCTAACCCTAAACCTAACCCTAACCCTAACACTAACCCTAACCTTAACCCTAACATTAACCCTAATCCTTACACTTACCCTAACCCTAACCCTAAACCTAACACTAGCCCTAACCCTAACCCTAACCCTAACCCTTACCCTACCCTAACCCTAACCCTTACCCTAACCCCTAAGCCTAAGCCTAACCCTAACCCTAACCCTAACCCTTACCCTTATCCTAACCCTAACCCAAACCCTAACACTTACCATTACCGGAAACCCTACCCTAACCCTCACGCTAACCCTAACCATTACCTTAACCTAACCTTAACCCTAACCCTTACCCTTACCCTAACACTTAACCTAACCTTAACTCTAACCCCAACTCTAACCCTAACCCTTATCCTAACCCTAACCCTAACTCTCTCCCTAATCGTTACCCTTACCCTAAACCTAACCCTAACCCTTATCCTAAAACTAAGCCTAACCCTAACCCTTACCCTTACCTTAAAACTAACCCTAACCCTAAACCTTACCCTTACCCTAATGCTAACCCTAACCCTAACCCTAACCCTTACCCTTACCCTACCCCTAACCCTAACCTTAACCCCAACCCTAAACCTAACCCTAACAGTAACCCTAACCCTTAACCTTACCCTAACCCTAACCCTAACCCTAACCCTTACCCTAACCCAAACACTAATCTTAAACCTAACCCTTACCCTTACCCTAACCCTAACTCTAAACCTAAACCTAACCCTAAACCTAACCTTGACCCTAACCCTTACCCTTACCCTAACCCTAACCCTAACCCTAAACCTAACCCTAATCGTAAACCTAATCCTGACCCTTATCCTAACCCTAACCCAAAACCTAACCCTAACCCTTACCCTTACCCTCACCCTAATCCTAACCCTAACCCTAAACCTAAACCTAACCGAAACCCCTAAGCCTAACCATACTCCTAACGCTAACCCTTACCCTTATCCTAACCATAACCCTAACACTAACCCTAACCTTAACCCTAACATTAATCCTAATCCTTACACTTACCCTAACCCTAACCCTAAACCTAACACTAGCCCTAACCCTAACCCTAACCCTAACTCTTACCCTAACCCTAACCCTAACCGTAACCTTAACCCTAACCCTAATCCGAACCCTAACTCTAACTCTTACCCTTACCCTAACCCAACCCTAAACCTAACCCTAACCCTAAATCTAACCATAACCTTAACCCTAACCCCAAACCTAACACTTGCCTTTACCCTAACCCTAACAATAAACTTAACACTAACCCTAACCCTAACACTAACCCTAACGCTAACCCTTACCCTTAACCCTAACACTAACCCTAAACCTAATTATAACTCTATCCCTAACCCCGAACACTAACCCTAACCCTAAACCTAACCCTTACCCTTATTCTAACCCTAACCCTAATCCTAACACTTACCCTTACCCTAACCCCTACCCTAACCCTATCCCTAAACCTAAACCTTACCCTAACCCTAACCCTAACCCTAACCCTTACCCTTACCCAAACCCTAACCTTAGCCCTAATCCTTACCCTTACCCAAATCGTAAACCTAACCCTAACCCAAACCCTTACCCTTACCCTAACCCTAACCCTAAACCTTACCCTTACACTAAACCTAACCCTAACCCTTACCCTAACCTAACCCTGACCCTAACCCTAACGCTTACCCTTACCGTATCCCTAACCCTAACCCTAAACCTTACCCTTACCCTAACACTTACCCTAACCCTAACCCTAACCCTTACCTTTACCCTAACCCTAACCCTAACCTTACACTCAACCGTAAACCTAACCCTAATCCTAACCCTAACACTTACCCTAAACCTAAACCTAAACCTAACACTAACCCTAACACTTACCATTACCCTAACCCTAACCCTAACCCTAACCTTATCCTAACCATAATCCTAAACCTAACCCTTACCCTTATCCTAACCCTAACTGTAACCCTAACACTTACCCTAACCCTAACACCTAACCCTAACCCTAACCCTAACATTAACGCTAACCCTAACCCTAACCCTTACCCTTATCCTAAACCTAACAGTAACCCTAACACTTACCCTTACCCTAACCCCTACCCTAACCCTAACACTAACATTAACACTTATCCTTACCCTTACCCTTACCCTAACCCTAACCCTAACCCTAAATCTAACCCTTACCCTTACCCTAACCCTAACCCTAACCCTAACCCTTACCCTTACCCTTACCCTCACCCTAACCCTAACCCTAGCCCTAAACCTAACCGTAACCCCTAAGCCTAACCCTACCCCTAACGCTAACCCTTACCCTTATCCTAACCCTAAACCTAAATCTACCCCTAAACCTAACCCTAACCCTAAGCCTAACCCTTAAGATAACCCTAAAACTAACCCTTACCCTAACCCTAACAATAACCCTAACCTTAACCCTAATCCTAACCCTAACCCTAACTCTTAAGCTTACCCTAACCCAACCCTAAACCTAACCCTAACCCTAAATCTAACCATAACCTTTACCCTAACCCTAACCCTAACACTTGCCTTTCCCCTAACCCTAACAATAAATTTAACACTAACCCTAACCCTAACACTAACGCTAACGCTTACCCTTACCCTTACCCTAACACTAACCCTAAACCTAACCATAACTCTAACCCTAACCCCTAACCCTAACCCTAACCATAACCTTACCCTTATTCTAACCCTAACCCTAACCCTAACACTTACCCTTACCCTAACCCCAACCCTAACCCTATCCCTAACCCTAAACCTTACCCTAACCCTAACCCAAAACCTAACCCTAACCCTTACCCTTACCCTCACCCTAATCCTAACCCTAACCCTAAACCTAAACCTAACCGAAACCCCTAAGCCTAACCATACTCCTAACGCTAACCCTTACCCTTATCCTAACCCTAACCCTAACACTAACCCTAACCTTAACCCTAACATTAACCCTAATCCTTACACTTACCCTAACCCTAACCCTAAACCTAACACTAGCCCTAACCCTAACCCTAACCCTAACCCTAACCCTTACCCTAACCCTAACCCTAACCGTAACCTTAACCCTAACCCTAATCCGAACCCTAACTCTAACTCTTACCCTTACCCTAACCCAACCCTAAACCTAACCCTAACCCTAAATCTAACCATAACTTTAACCCTAACCCCAAACCTAACACTTGCCTTTACCCTAACCCTAACAATAAACTTAACACTAACCCTAACCCTAACACTAACCCTAACGCTAACCCTTACCCTTAACCCTAACACTAACCCTAAACCTAATTATAACTCTATCCCTAACCCCTAACACTAACCGTAACCCTAAACCTAACCCTTATTCTTATTCTAACCCTAACCCTAATCCTAACACTTACCCTTACCCTAACCCCTACCCTAACCCTATCCCTAAACCTAAACCTTACCCTAACCCTAACCCTAACCCTAACCCTTACCCTTACCCAAACCCTAACCTTAGCCCTAATCCTTGCCCTTACCCAAATCGTAAACCTAACCCTAACCCAAACCCTTACCCTTACCCTAACGCTAACCCTAACCCTAAACCTTACCCTTACACTAAACCTAACCCTAACCCTTACCCTAACCTAACCCTGACCCTAACCCTAACGCTTACCCTTACCGTATCCCTAACCCTAACCCTAAACCTTACCCTTACCCTAACACTTACCCTAACCCTAACCCTAACCCTTACCTTTAACCTAACCCTAACCCTAACCTTACACTCAACCATAAACCTAACCCTAATCCTAACCCTAACACTTACCCTAAACCTAAACCTAAACCTAACACTAACCCTAACACTTACCATTACCCTAACCCTAACCCTAACCCTAACCTTATCCTAACCATAATCCTAACCCTAACCCTTACCATTATCCTAACCCTAACTGTAACCCTAACACTTACCCTAACCCTAACACCTAACCCTAACCCTAACCCTAACCCTAACGCTAACCCTAACCCTTACCCTTATCCTAAACCTAACAGTAACCCTAACACTTACCCTTACCCTAACCCCTACCCTAACACTAACACTAACACTAACACTTACCCTTACCCTTACCCTAACCCTAACCCTAACCCTAAATCTAACCCTTACCCTTACCCTTACCCTAACCCTAACCCTAACCCTAACCCTTACCCTTATCCTAACCCTAAACCTAAATCTAACCCTAAACCTAACCCTAACCCTAAGCCTAACCCTTACCATAACCCTAAACCTAACCCTTACCCTAACCCTAACAATAACCCTAACCTTAACCCTAATCCTAACCCTAACCCTAACTCTTAAGCTTACCCTAACCCAACCCTAAACCTAACCCTAACCCTAAATCTAACCATAACCTTTACCCTAACCCTAACCCTAACACTTGCCTTTCCCCTAACCCTAACAATAAATTTAACACTAACCCTAACCCTAACACTAACGCTAACGCTAACCCTTACCCTTACCCTAACAGTAACCCTAAACCTAACCATAACTCTAACCCTAACCCCTAACCCTAACCCTAACCATAACCTTACCCTTATTCTAACCCTAACCCTAACCCTAACACTTACCCTTACCCTAACCCCAACCCTAACACTATCCCTAACCCTAAACCTTACCCTAACCCTAACCCTAACCCTAACCCTTACCCTTATCCTAACCCTAACCTTAACCCTAACCCTTACCCTTACCCTAAACCTAAACCTAACCCTAACCCTAACCCTAACCCTTACCCTTGCCCTAACCCTAAACCTAACCCTAACCCTAAACCTTACCCTTACACTAACCCTAACCCTAACCCTTACCCTAACCTAACCCTGACCCTAACCCTAACCCTTACCCTTACCGTATCCCTAAGCCTAACCCTAAACCTTACCCTTACCCTAACACTTACCCTAACCCTAACCCTAACCCTTACCCTTACCCTAACCCTAACCCTAACCTTACACCCAACACTAAACCTAACCCTAATCCTAACACTAACCCTAACACTTACCCTTACCCTAACCCTAAACCTAACCATAACCCTAACCCTAAACCTTACCCTTATCCTAACCCTAACTGTAACCCTAACACTTACCCTAACCCTAACCCCTAACCCTAAACCTAACCCTAACCCTAACGCTAACACTAACCCTAACCCTTACCCTTTTCCTAAACCTAACAGTAACCCTAACACTTACCCTTACTCTAAACCCTACCCTAACCCTAACCCTAACCCTAACACTTACCCTTACCCTAACCCCAACCCTAACCCTATCCCTAACCCTAAACCTTACCCTAACCCTAACCCTAACCCTAACCCTAACCCTTACCCTTACCCTAACCCTAACCTTAACCCTAACCCTTACCCTTACCCTAAATCTAAACCTAACCCTAACCCTAAC
>NW_028327418.1:98441-100941 GCF_031878675.1 Megascapheus bottae | reverse complement strand
TTACCCTTACCCCCATCCGTAACCGCAAACCCTAACCCTTTCCCTTAACGTAATGCTAACCCTGGCCGTAACCCTAACCCTTACCCTAACCCTAACCCTAATCCTTACACTTACCCTAACCCCAACCCTAACCCTAACCCTTACCCTAACCCTAACCCTAACCTTAACCCTTACCCTAACACTAAACCTAACCCTAACCCTAACCCTAACCCTAACCCTTACCCTTACCCTAAACCGTAACCCTAAACCTAAACCTTACCCTAACCCGAACCCTAATCCTTCCACTTACCCTAACCCTAAAACTAACCTTAACCCTAACCCTTACACTTACCCTAACCCTAACCCTAACCATTACCCTATCCTACCCCTAACCCTAACCTCTAACCCTTACCCTTACCCTAACCCTAACCCTAACCTTAACCTTAACCTTAACCCTAACCCTAACCCTAAGCCTTACCCTATCCCCAAACCTAAAACTAACCCTAAACCTAACCCTAACCCTAAGCCTTACACTTACGCTTACCCTAAACCTAACCCTAACCCTAACATTTACCCTAACCCTAACCCTAAGCCTTACCCTTTCTCTAAGAATAAAACTAACCCTAACCCTTACCCTTACCCTAACCCTAACCCTAACCTTAACCCTTACCCTTAAACTAACCGAAAACCTAACCCTAACCCAAATCCTAACCCTAACCCTAACCCTTACCCTTACCCTAACCCTAACCCTAACCCAAAACCTTAACTTACCCTAACCCTAACCTTAACCCTAACCCTAACCCTAACCCTAACCCTTACCCTTACCCTAAACCTATCCCTAACCCTAACCCTAATCCTAACCCTTACCCTTACCCTAATGCTAACCCTAACCCTAACCCTTACCCTAAACCTAAGCCTTACCGCAATCCTACCCCTAACCCTTACACTTACCGTAACCCTAAACCTAACCCTAACCCGTACCCTTAACCTAACCCTAACCCTAATATTAACCCTAACCCTAACTCTAACCAGAACCCTTACCCTTACCATAACCCTAACCTTAACACCTAACCCTAAACCGAACCATAACCCTTACGCTTACCCTAATCCTAAACCTAGCCTTAACCCTAACCCTTACCGCTTACCTAACCATAACCCTAACCCTTACCCTATCCCTAACCCTAACCCTCTAACCCTAACCCACTTACCCTAACCATAACCCTAACCTAACTTAACCCTAACCCTACCCTAACACTAACCTACCCTAACACCTAACCCTAACACCTAACCTTACCCTTAACTCTAACTAACCTAACCTCCTACCCCTAAACTTAACCCTAAACCCTAACCCTAACCTTAACCCTAACCCTAACCTAACGCTTAACCCTTACCTCTAACACTAACCCTACCTAACCCTAATCCTAACAGCTAACCCTAACTCTAATCCTAACCCTAACCCTTACCCTTAACCTAACCCTAACACTCTAACATTAACCTTACCCTAACACTAACACTAACGCTAACACTAACCCCTAACCTAACCCTAACATTATCCCTTACCCTTACCCTAAAGCCTAACCCTAACCGTAACCTTCTAACCCTAACCCTAAACCTAACCTAACCTTAACCTAACCCTAACCCTTACCCTAACCCTAACACCTAACACTAATCACGTAACCCCTAACCCCTAACCCTAACCCTAACCTAACCCTTACCCTATATCCTAACCCTTAACCTTAACCCTAACCCTAACCCTAACCCTTACACTTAACCTAACCCTAAGCCTAAGCCGCCTAAACCATACCCTAATCCTACCGTAAACCTAAACCTTACCCTAAACCCTAACCCTAACACTTACCCTAACCCTAACCCTAACCCTAACCATAACCACCTAACCCTAACCTTACCCTTACCCTAACCGTAACCTTCTAACCCTAAACCTAACCTAAACCCTAAACTACCTAACCTTACTCCTTACCATTACATTAACCCTAACCATAACCCTAACGCTAACCCTTACCCTTACCCTAACCCTAACCCTAACCTATCCTTACACTTACACTAACCCTAACCCTAACAATAACCCTAACCCTAAACCCTAACCCTTACCCTTACACAACCCTAAACTATCCGTAACCCTAACTCTAACCTCTAACCTACCTACCTTACCTTACAAACCTAACCCTAACCTTAACCTAACCTTACCCTTACCCTAACCCTAACCCTAAACCTTAAACCTAACCTAACCCTAACCCTAACCTAACCCTAAACCCTAATCCTAACCCTAACTCTAACACTAACCTTACCCTAACCCTAAACCTAACTACCTAATATTAACCCGTAACTCTAACACTAACCCTTACCCTTACCCTAACCCTAACCTAATACTAACCGTAACCCTAACCCTAACCCTAACTTACCTTACCCTAACCCTACCTAACCTAACCCTAACCTAACCTAACCCTAACCTAACCGTAACCTAACCCTAACACTAACGTTACCCTTAACCTAACCTAACCTA
>NW_028327418.1:50941-95941 GCF_031878675.1 Megascapheus bottae | reverse complement strand
AAATCTAAACCTAACCCCACGCAAACTCTAACACTAACCCTAACCCTAACACTACCCTTAACCTAACCCTAAGCATAACCCTTAACTTAAACCTAACCCTAACCCTAACCCTAACCCTGTTCCTTTCCCTTACCTTAACCCTAACCCTTACCCTTACCCTAACCCTAACACTAACCCTAACTCTTACAATAACCCTAACAATAACGCTAACCCTAACCCTAACCCTTACCCTAAACCTAACCCTATCCTTAACCCTAACACTTACCCTTACCCTAACCCTAACCCTAACCCTGCCCTTACTCTAACCCTAACCGTAAATTAATCCTAACCCTAACCCTAACCCTAACCCTAACCCTTACCTTAACCCTAACCCTAACCCTAACCCTTACCCTTACCCTCACCCTAACCCTAACCCTAACCCTAACCCTTACCCTAACACTAACACTAACGCTAACCCTAACCCCTCACACTAACCCTAACCCTAACCCTTACCCTTACCCTACCCCTAACACTAACCTTAACCCTAACCCTAACCCAATCCTTACCCTAACCCTAACCCTTACCCTAACCCTAACCCTAACCCAAACCCTTACTCTAACCCATACGCTACCCCTACCCCTAATCCTAACCCTTACCCTGACCCTAACACTAAACCAAACCCTAACACTAATCATAACCCTAACCCCTAACCCTAATCATAACCCTAACCCTTACCCTTACCCTAACCCTAACGTTAACTCTAACCCTAACTCTAACGCTTACACTAACCCTAACCCTAAACCTAAGCCTAAACCAAACACTAACCCTAACCATAACCCTAACCCTTACCCTAACCTTAACCCTAACCTAACCCTAACACTTACCCTTACCCTTACCCTAATCCTAACATTAACCCTAACCCTAACCCTAAACCTAACCCTAACCTTTACCCTTACCCTAACCCCAACCCTAACCCTAAACCTAACCCTAACCCGAACCCTACCCCTTACCCTTACACTAACCCTAAACCTAACCCTAACCCTAACACTTACCCTTACCCTATCCCTAATCCTAACCCTAAACCTTACACTTACCCTAACCCTAACCCTTACCTTAACCCTAACCCTAACCCTAACTCTAACCCTAACCCCTAAACCTAACCCTAACCCTAACCCTAACCCTTACCCTTACCCTAACCCTAACCCGTACCCTAACCTAACCCTAACCCTAACCCTAACCATAACGCTAACCGTAACCCTAACCCCTAACCCTAACCCTAACCCTAGTCCTTACCCTTACCCTAACCCTAAACCTTACCCTAACCCTAACCATAACCCTAACCCTAACCCTAACCCTAAACCTTACCCTAACCCTAAACATAACCCTAACCCTAACCCTAACCCTAACTCTAACCCTAACCCTTACCCTAACTCTAAAACTAACGCTTACCCTTACCCTTAACCAAACCTTACCCTAACCTTAAACCTAAACTTAACCCTTACCCTAACCCTAACCCTAAACCTAACCCTAACCCAAACCCTAAACCTAACCCTACACCTAACCCAAACCCTAATCCTAACCCCTAACTCTAACACTAAACCTTACCCTTACCCTACCCCTAGCCCTAACATTAACCCTAACCCTAACCCTAACCCTAACTTTACCCTTGCCCTAACCCTAACCCTAACCCCCAACCCTAACCCTAAACCTAACCCTAATCCGAAACCTAAACCTTACCCTTACCCTAAAAATAAAATTAACCCTAACCCTAACCCTTACCCTAACCCTAACCCAACCCTAACCTCTAACCCTAACCCTAACCCTTACCCTTACCCTAACCCTAACCCTAACCATAACCCTACCCCTAAAACTAAAATTTACCCTTACCCTAACCCTAACCGTAACACTTAACCTAAACCTAACCCTAAGCGAAGCCTAACCCTTACCCTTACCGTAACCCTAAACCTAACCCTCACCCTAACCCTTACCCTAACCCTAACACTAACCCTAATCCTAACACCTAACCCTAACCCTAACACTAAACCTAACCTTTACCCTTACCCTCAGCCTAACCCTAAACCTAACCCTAAAACTAACCCTAAAACGAACCCTAAAACTTACCCTTACACTAACCCGAAACCTAACCCTAACCCTTACCCTTACCTTAACCCTAAGCCTAACCCTTATCCTTATCCTAATCCTAACCCTAACCCTAACCCTAACTCTAACCCTAACCCCTAACCCTAACCCTAACCCTAAACCTTACGCTAACCTAACCGTAACGCTTAACCTAACCCTAACCCTAAGCGAAGCCTAAATCTTACCCTTACTGTAACCCTAAACCTAACCCTCACCCTAACCCTTACCCTAACGCTAACACTAACCCTAACCCTAACACCTAACCCTAACCCTAACCCTAACCCTAACCCTTACCCTTACCCTAACACTAACTTTAAACCTAAACCTTACCCTTACCCTAACCCTAACCCTAACCCTTACCCTTACCCTAACCCTACCCCTAACCATTACTCTAACCCTAACCCTAACCCTAACTCTAACCCTACCCCTAACCCTAACCCTAACCCTAACCCTATCCCTAACATTTACCCTAACCCTAACCATGACCCTAACCGTAACCTTAACCCCTAACCCTAACCCTAACCCTTACCCTTACCCTAACCCTGACCCTAAACTTAACCCTAACCCTAACTATAACATTAACCCAAACCCTAACCTTTACCCTTACCCTAACGATAAACCTAACCCTAAACCTAACACTAACTCCTAACTTTAACCCTAACCCTTACCCTAACAGTAACCTTAACCCTTACCTTTACCCTAACCCCAACCCTAACCCTAACCTTAACCCTAACCCTAAACCTTACCCTTACCCTAACCCTAACCCTAAAGCTTACTCTTTCCCTAAACCTAACCCTAACCATAACCATAAAACTAACCCCTATCCCTAATCCTAACCCTAACCCTAACCCTTACCATTACCCTAACCCTAACCCTAACCTTAACCCTTACCCTAACACTAAACCTAAACCAACCCTAACCCGAACCCTAACCCTCAACCTTACCCTTACCCTTAACCTAACCTAACCCTAATCCTAACCCTAACCCTTACCCTTACCCTAACCTAACCCTAACATTAACCCTAACCTTAACCCTAATACTAACCCTAATCTTTACCCTTACCCTCACCCTAACCCTAACCCTAACCCTAAAACTAACCCTAAAATGAACCCTAACACTTACCCTTACACTAACCCTAAACCTAACCCTAACCCTAATCCTAACCCTTACCCTTACCCTAACCCTAACCCTAACCCTAAACCTTATCCTTACCTTAACCTTAACCCTAACCCTTATCCTTACCCTAATCCTAACCCTAACCCTTACCCTATCCCTAACCCTAACTCTAACCCTAACCCTAACCCTAACCCTAACCCTAACCCTTACCGTAACCCTAACCATAACCCTAAACCTAACCCTAACCCCAAACACTAACCCTAACCCTAACCCTACCCTTACCATAACCCTAACCCTAACCTTAACCCTAACCCTAACTATAACCCTAACCCTAACCCTAACCCTAACCCTTGCCTTTACCCTAACCCTAAATCTAACCCTAAACCTAACCCTAAACCTAACTCCAACCCTAACCCTTACCCTAACCGTAACCCTAACCCTTACCCTTACCCTAACCCCAACCCTAAACCTAAACTTAACCGTAACCTTAACCCTTACCCTAACCCTAACCCTAACCCCTAAACCTTACCCTTAACCTAACTCTAACCCTAAACCTTACCCTTACCCTAACCCCAACCCTAACCTTAACCCTTACCCTAACACTAAACCTAACCCTAACCCTAACCCTAACCCTAAACCTAACCCTCAACCTTACCCTAACCCTTACCCTAACCCTAACTCTTATCCTAAGCCTAACCCAGCCCTAAGCCTAACCGTAACCCCTAACCCTAACCCTAACCCTAACCTTACCCTAACCCTAACAATAACCCTAACCCATAGCCTTACCCTAACCATATCCCTAATGCTTACCCTAACCCTAACTCTAACCCTAACTCTAAACCTAACCCTAACCCTAACACTAACCCTAACCCTAAACTTAACCATAAGCCTAACCTTAACCCTTACCCTTACCATAACCCTAATCCTAACCCTAACCCTTACCCTTACCATAACCCTAACCCTGCCCCTATCCCTAACCCTAACCTTAACCCTAAACCTAAACCTAACACTTACCCTTAACCTAACCCTAACCCAAACCCTAACCCTTACCCTTACTCTAATGCTAACCCTGGCCATAACCCTAACCCTAACCTTAACCCTAACCCTAACACTTATCCTTACCCTATCCCTAACCCTAACCCTAAACCTTAGCCTTAACCTAATGCTAACCCTAACGCTAACCCTTACCCTGAACCTAACCCTAACCCTAACCATTACCCTAATCCTAACCCTAACCCCAACCCTAACCCCTAACCCTTACCCTTACCCTAACCCTAACCCTAACCCTAAACTTAACCCTGACCCTTAAACCCCTATCCCTAAGCCTTACCCTATCCCTAACCCTAACCCTAAACCTTACACTAACCTTTACCCTTACCCTAATCCTTACACTTACCCTAACCCTAACTCTAACACTAACACCTAACCCTAACCCTAACCCTAAACCTTACCCTAACCCTAACCTTAACCCTAAACCTAACCCTAACCCTAACCCCTACACTTACCATAAGCCTAACCCTAAACTTAACCCTAATGCTAATTATAACCGTAACCCTAACCCTAACCCTTACCCTTACCCTAACCCTAAACCTAACCCTAAACCAACCCTAAACCTAACTCCAACCCGTAACTCCAACCCAACCCTTACCCTAACCCTAACCCTAACCCTTACACTTACCCTAACCCTAACCCTAACCTTAACCGTAACCTTAACCCTTACCCTAACCCTAACCCTAACCCTAACCCTTACCCTAACCCTAAACCTAAACCTTATCCTTACCTTAACCTTAACCCTAACCCTTATCCTTACCCTAATCCTAACCCTAACCCTTACCCTATCCCTAACCCTAACTCTAACCCGAACCCCTAACCCTAACCCTAACCCTAACCCTTACCGTAACCCTAACCATAACCCTAAACCTAACCCTAACCCCAAACACTAACCCTAACCCTAACCCCTACCCTTACCATAACCCTAACCCTAACCTTAACCCTAACCCTAACTATAACCCTAACCCTAACCCTAACCCTAACCCTTGCCTTTACCCTAACCCTAAATCTAACCCTAAACCTAACCCTAAACCTAACTCCAACCCTAACCCTTACCCTAACCGTAACCCTAACCCTTACCCTTACCCTAACCCCAACCCTAAACCTAAACTTAACCGTAACCTTAACCCTTACCCTAACCCTAACCCTAACCCTAAACCTTACCCTTAACCTAACTCTAACCCTAACCTTACCCTTACCCTAACCCCAACCCTAACCTTAACCCTTACCCTAACACTAAACCTAACCCTAACCCTAACCCTAACCCTAAACCTAACCCTCAACCTTACCCTAACCCTTACCCTAACCCTAACTCTTATCCTAAGCCTAACCCAGCCCTAAGCCTAACCGTAACCCCTAAAACCCTAACCCTAACCCTAACCTTACCCTAACCCTAACAATAACCCTAACCCATAGCCTTACCCTAACCATATCCCTAATGCTTACCCTAACCCTAACTCTAACCCTAACTCTAAACCTAACCCTAACCCTAACACTAACCCTAACCCTAAACTTAACCATAAGCCTAACCTTAACCCTTACCCTTACCATAACCCTAATCCTAACCCTAACCCTTACCCTTACCATAACCCTAACCCTGCCCCTATCCCTAACCCTAACCTTAACCCTAAACCTAAACCTAACACTTACCCTTAACCTAACCCTAACCCAAACCCTAACCCTTACCCTTACTCTAATGCTAACCCTGGCCATAACCCTAACCCTAACCTTAACCCTAACCCTAACACTTATCCTTACCCTATCCCTAACCCTAACCCTAAACCTTAGCCTTAACCTAATGCTAACCCTAACGCTAACCCTTACCCTGAACCTAACCCTAACCCTAACCATTACCCTAATCCTAACCCTAACCCCAACCCTAACCCCTAACCCTTACCCTTACCCTAACCCTAACCCTAACCCTAAACTTAACCCTGACCCTAACCCTATCCCTAAGCCTTACCCTATCCCTAACCCTAACCCTAAACCTTACACTAACCTTTACCCTTACCCTAATCCTTACACTAACCCTAACCCTAACTCTAACACTAACACCTAACCCTAACCCTAACCCTAAACCTTACCCTAACCCTAACCTTAACCCTAAACCTAACCCTAACCCTAACCCCTACACTTACCATAAGCCTAACCCTAAACTTAACCCTAATGCTAATTATAACCGTAACCCTAACCCTAACCCTTACCCTTACCCTAACCCTAAACCTAACCCTAAACCAACCCTAAACCTAACTCCAACCCGTAACTCCAACCCAACCCTTACCCTAACCCTAACCCTAACCCTTACACTTACCCTAACCCTAACCCTAACCTTAACCGTAACCTTAACCCTTACCCTAACCCTAACCCTAACCCTAACCCTTACCCTAACCCTAAACCTAACCCTTACCCTTACCCTAACCCTAACCTTAAACCTTACCCTAAAAATAAACCTAACCCTAACCCTAACCCTAACCCTTACCCTTACCTTAACCCTAAACCTAACCATTATCCTAACCCTAACCCTAACCCTAAGCCTAACCCTAACCTCTAAGCCTAACCCTAACCCTTAACCTTACCCTAACCCTAACCCTAATGCTTACCCTAACCCTAACTCTAACCCTAACCCTAAACCTAACCCTAACCCTAACACTAAACCTAACCCTAAACTTAACCCTAAACCTAACCCTTACCCTTACCATAAACCTAACCCTAACCCTATTCCTAACCCTTACCCTTACACTAACCCTAACCCTGACCCTATCCCTAACCCTAACCCTAACCCTAACCCTAAACCTAACACTTACCCTTACCCTATCCGTAACCCAAACCCTAACCCTTACCCTTAACGTAATGCTAACCCTGGCCGTAACCCTAACCCTTACCCTAACCCTAACCCTAATCCTTACACTTACCCTAACCCCAACTCTAACCCTAACCCTTACCCTAACCCCAACCCTAACCTTAACCCTTACCCTAACACTAAACCTAACCCTAACCCTAACCCTAACCCTAACCCTAACACTTACCCTTACCCTAACCATAACCCTAAACCTAAACCTTACCCTAACCCGAACCCTAATCCTTCCACTTACCCTAACCCTAAAACTAACCTTAACCCTAACCCTTACACTTACCCTAACCCTAACCATTACCCAAACCCTACCCCTAACCCTAACCTCTAACTCTTACCCTTACCCTAACCCTAACCCTAACCTTAACCTTAACCCTAACCCTAACCCTAAGCCTTACCCTATCCCCAACCCTAAAACTAACCCTAAACCTAACCCTAACCCTAAGCCTTACACTTACCCTTACCCTAACCCTAACCCTAACCCTAACATTAACCCTAACCCTAACCCTAAGCCTTACCCTTTCCCTAAGCCTAAAACTAACCCTAACCCTTACCCTTACCCTAACACTAACCCTAACCTTAACCCTTACCCTTAAACTAACCGTAAACCTAACCCTAACCCAAATCCTAACCCTAACCCTAACCCTTACCCTTACCCTAACCCTAACCCTAACCCAAAACCTTAACTTACCCTAACCCTAACCTTAACCCTAACCCTAACCCTAACCCTAACCCTTACCCTTACCCTAAACCTATCCCTAACCCTAACCCTAATCCTAACCCTTACTCTTACCCTAATGCTAACCCTAACCCTAACCCTTACCCTAAACCTAAGCCTTACCGCAACCCTACCCCTAACCCTTACCCTTACCGTAACCCTAAACCTAACCCTAACCCTTACCCTTAACCTAACCCTAACCCTAATATTAACCCTAACCCTAACTCTAACCAGAACCCTTACCCTTACCATAACCCTAACCTTAACCTAACCCTAAACCGAACCATAACCCTTACGCTTACCCTAATCCTAAACCTAGCCTTAACCCTAACCCTTACGCTTACCCTAACCATAACCCTAACCATTACCCTAACCCTAACCCTAACCCTAACCCTAACCCCTAACCCTTACACTTACCCTAACAATAACCCTAACCCTAAACTTAACCCTAACCCTAACCCTAACACTAAGCCTTACCCTTAACCGAACCCTAAAACTAACCCTAACCCTAACTCTAACCCTAAGCCTTACCCTTACCTTTACCCTAAACCTAACCCCAACCCTAAACTTAACCCTAACCCTAACCCTTACCATAACCCTAACCCTAAGCCTAACCCTTACCCTTACCCTAACACTAACCCTACCCTAACCCTAATCCTAACAGCTAACCCTAACTCTAATCCTAACCCTAACCCTTACCCTTACCCTAACCCTAACTCTAACCCTAACATTAACCCTTACCCTAACACTAACACTAACGCTAACCCTAACCCTTACCCTTACCCTAACCCTAACCCTAACCTTAACCCTTACCCTAACACTAAACCTAAACCAACCCTAACACGAACCCTAACCCTCAACCTTACCCTTACCCTTACCCTTAACCTAAACCTAACCCTAACCCTAACCCTAACCCTTACCCTTACCCTAACCTAACCCTAACATTAACCCTAACACTAACCCTAATACTAACCCTAATCTTTACCCTTACCCTCACCCTAACCCTAACCCTAATCCTAAAACTAACCCTAAAACGAACCCTAACACTTACCCTTACACTAACCCTAAACCTAACCCTAACCCTAACCCTAATCCTAACCCTTACCCTTACCCTAACCCTAACCCTAACCCTAACCCTTACCCTTACCTTAACCTTAACCCTAACCCTTATCCTTACCCTAATCCTAACCCTAACCCTTACCCTAACCCTAACCCTAACTCTAACCCTAACCCCTAACCCTAACCCTAACCCTAAACCTTACCCTAACCCTAACCATAACCCTAAACCTAACCCTAGCCCTAACCCCAAACACTAACCCTAACCCTAACCCCTACCCTAACCATAACCCTAACCCTAACCTTAACCCTAACCCTAACTATAACCCTAACCCTAACCCTTGCCTTTACCATAACCCTAAATCTAACCCTAAACGTAACCCTAACCCTAACTCCAACCCTAACCCTTACCCTAACTGTACCCCTAACCCTTACCCTTACCCTAACTCCAACCCTAAACCTAAACTTAACCGTAACCTTAATCCTTACCCTAACCCTAACCCTAACCCTAAACCTTACCCTTAACCTAAATCTAACCCTAAACCTTACCCTTACCCTAACCCCAACCCTAACCTTAACCCTTACCCTAGCACTAAACCTAACCCTAAACCTAACCCTAACCCTAAACCTAACCCTCAACCTTACCCTAACCCTTACCCTAACCCTAACTCTTATCCTAAGCCTAACCCAGCCCTAAGCCTAACCGTAACCCCTAACCCTAACCCTAACCCTAACCTTACCCTAACCCTAACAATAACCCTAACCCATAGCCTTACCCTAACCATATCCCTAACGCTTACCCTAACCCTAACTCTAACCCTAACTCTAAACCTAACCCTAACCCTAACACTAACCCTAACCCTAAACTTAACCATAACCCTAACCTTAACCGTTACCCTTACCATAACCCTAATCCTAACCCTAACCCTTACCCTTACCCTAACCCTAACCCTGCCCCTATCCCTAACCCTAACCCTAACCCTAAACCTAAACCTAACACTTACCCTTAACCTAACCCTAACCCAAACCCTAACCCTTACCCTTACTCTAATGCTAACCCTGGCCGTAACCCTAACCCTAACCTTAACCCTAACCCTAACACTTATCCTTACCCTATCCCTAACCCTAACCCTAAACCTTACCCTTAACCTAATGCTAACCCTAACGCTAACCCTTACCCTGAACCTAACCCTAACCCTAACCATTACCCTAATCCTAACCCTAACCCCAACCCTAACCCCTAACCCTTACCCTTACCCTAACCCTAACCCTAACCCTAAACTTAACCCTGACCCTAACCCTATCCTAAGCCTTACCCTATCCCTAACCCTAACCCTAAACCTTACCCTTAACCTAATGCTAACCCTAACGCTAACCCTTACCCTGAACCTAACCCTAACCCTAACCATTACCCTAATCCTAACCCTAACCCCAACCCTAACCACTAACCCTTACCCTTACCCTAACCCTAACCCTAACCCTAAACTTAACCCTGACCCTAACCCTAACCCTAAGCCTTACCCTTACCCTTACCCTAACCCTAAACTTAACCCTAACCCTAACGCTTAACATAACCCTAAACCTAAGCTTAACCCTTACCCTTACCCTAACCCTAACCCTACCCTAACCCTAACCCTAACACCTAACCCTAACCCTAAACCTAACCCAGCCCTTACCCTTCCCTTACCCTAACCCTAACCTTAACCCTTACCCTAACTCTAAACCTAACTCTAATCCTAACCCTAACCCTATCCCCTAACCCCTAACCCTTACCCTTACCCTAACCCTAACCCTAACCCTAACCCTAACCCTAACCCTAACCCTAACCCTAAACCTTACCCTTACCCTAACCCTAACCCAAACCTTAACCCTAACCCTAACCCTAACCATACCCTAAAGCTAACCCTTACCCTAACCCTAACCCTATCCCTAATGCTTACTCTAACCCTAACCCTAATCCCACCCCTAATCCTAACCCTTACCCTAACCCTAACACTAAACCTAACCCTAACACTAAACGTAACCCTAACCCCTAACTCTAACCCTAACCCTAAGCTTTACCCTTACCATAACCCTAAACCTAACTCTAAACCTAACCCTAACCCGAACCCTAACCCTTACCCTTACACTAACCCTAAACCTAACCCTAACCCTAACCCTAACCCTAACCCTTACCCTTACCCTAACACTAACCGTAACCCTAACCCTTACACTTACCCTAATCCTAACCCTAACCCTTACCCTAACCCTAACCCTAACCCTAACTCTAACCCTAACCCCTAACCCTAACCCTAACCCTTACCCTAACCCTAAACATAACCTAACAATAACCCTAACCCTAACCCCTAACCCTAACCCTAGCGCTTACACTTACCCTAATCCTAAAGCTTACCCTAACCCTAACTATAACCCCAACCCTAATGGTAACCCTTACCCTGAACCTAACCCTAACCCTAACCATTATTCTAACCCTAACCCTAACCCTAAGCCTAACCCTAACCCCTAAGCCTAACCCTAACCCTTAACCTTACCCTAACCCTAACCCTAATGCTTACCCTAACCCTAACTCTAACCCTAACCCTAAACCTAACCCTAACCCTAACACTAAACCTAACCCTAAACTTAACCCTAAACCTAACCCTTACCCTTACCATAAACCTAAACCTAACCCTATTCCTAACCCTTACCCTTACACTAACCCTAACCCTGACCCTATCCCTAACCCTAACCCTAACCCTAACCCTAAACCTAACATTTACCCTTACCCTATCCGTAACCCAAACCCTAACCCTTTCCCTTAACGTAATGCTAACCCTGGCCGTAACCCTAACCCTTACCCTAACCCTAACCCTAATCCTTACACTTACCCTAACCCCAACCCTAACCCTAACCCTTACCCTAACCCTAACCCTAACCTTAACCCTTACCCTAACACTAAACCTAACCCTAACCCTAACCCTAACCCTAACCCTTACCCTTACCCTAACCGTAACCCTAAACCTAAACCTTACCCTAACCCGAACCCTAATCCTTCCACTTACCCTAACCCTAAAACTAACCTTAACCCTAACCCTTACACTTACCCTAACCCTAACCCTAACCATTACCCTATCCCTACCCCTAACCCTAACCTCTAACCCTTACCCTTACCCTAACCCTAACCCTAACCTTAACCTTAACCTTAACCCTAACCCTAACCCTAAGCCTTACCCTATCCCCAAACCTAAAACTAACCCTAAACCTAACCCTAACCCTAAGCCTTACACTTACGCTTACCCTAAACCTAACCCTAACCCTAACATTTACCCTAACCCTAACCCTAAGCCTTACCCTTTCTCTAAGAATAAAACTAACCCTAACCCTTACCCTTACCCTAACCCTAACCCTAACCTTAACCCTTACCCTTAAACTAACCGAAAACCTAACCCTAACCCAAATCCTAACCCTAACCCTAACCCTTACCCTTACCCTAACCCTAACCCTAACCCAAAACCTTAACTTACCCTAACCCTAACCTTAACCCTAACCCTAACCCTAACCCTAACCCTTACCCTTACCCTAAACCTATCCCTAACCCTAACCCTAATCCTAACCCTTACCCTTACCCTAATGCTAACCCTAACCCTAACCCTTACCCTAAACCTAAGCCTTACCGCAATCCTACCCCTAACCCTTACACTTACCGTAACCCTAAACCTAACCCTAACCCGTACCCTTAACCTAACCCTAACCCTAACATTAACCCTAACCCTAACTCTAACCAGAACCCTTACCCTTACCATAACCCTAACCTTAACCTAACCCTAAACTGAACCATAACCCTTACGCTTACCCTAATCCTAAACCTAGCCTTAACCCTAACCCTTACGCTTACCCTAACCATAACCCTAACCATTACCCTAACCCTAACCCTAACCCTAACCCTAACCCCTAACCCTTACACTTACCCTAACAATAACCCTAACCCTAAACTTAACCCTAACCCTAACCCTAACACTAAGCCTTACCCTTAACCAAACCCTAAAACTAACCCTAACCCTAACTCTAACCCTAAGCCTTACCCTTACCTTTACCCTAAACCTAACCCCAACCCTAAACTTAACCCTAACCCTAACCCTTACCATAACCCTAACCCTAAGCCTAACCCTTACCCTTACCCTAACACTAACCCTACCCTAACCCTAATCCTAACAGCTAACCCTAACTCTAATCCTAACCCTAACCCTTACCCTTAACCTAACCCTAACTCTAACCCTAACATTAACCCTTACCCTAACACTAACACTAACGCTAACACTAACCCCTAACCCTAACCCTAACATTAACCCTTACCCTTACCCTAAGCCTAACCCTAACCGTAACCTTAACCCTAACCCTAAACCTAAACCTAACCCTTAACCTAACCCTAACCCTTACCCTAACCCTAACCCTAACACTAACACTAATCGTAACCCTAACCCCTAACCCTAACCCTAACCCTAACCCTTACCCTTATCCTAACCCTAACCTTAACCCTAACCCTAACCCTAACCCTTACACTTACCCTAACCCTAACCCTAAGCCTAAACCAAACCCTAATCCTACCGTAAACCTAAACCTTACCCTAACCCTAAACCTAACACTTACCCTTACCCTAACCCTAACCCTAACATTAACCCTAACCATAACCCTAACCCTAACCCTAACCTTTACCCTTACCCTAACCGTAACCCTAACCCTAAACCTAAAACTAACCCGAACCCTACTCCTTACCATTACATTAACCCTAACCATAACCCTAACGCTAACCCTTACCCTTACCCTAACCCTAACCCTAACCCTAATCCTTACACTTACACTAACCCTAACCCTAACTATAACCCTAACCCTAACCCTAACCCTTACCCTTACACAAACCCTAAACCTATCCCTAACCCTAACCGTAACCCCTAACTCTAACATTAACCCTTACCCTAAATCTAACCCTAACCCTTACCCTTACCATTACCAACCCTAACCCTAACCTTAAACCTAAACTTAACCCTTACCCTAACCCTAACCCTAAACATAACCCTAAACCAAACCCTAACCCTAACCCTAAACCTAACCCAAACCCTAATCCTAACCCCTAACTCTAACACTAAACCTTACCCTTACCCTAACCCTAATCCTAATATTAACCGTAACCCTAACCCTAACCCTAACTTTACCCTTACCCTAACCCTAACCCTAAACTTAAACCTAACCCTAACCTGAACCCTAACCCTTACGCTTACCCTAACCCTAAACCTAACCCTAACCCTAACGCTAACCCTTAACCTAACCCTAACACTAACTTTAACCGTAACCTTTACCCTAACCCTAACCTAAAACCTTACCTTTACCCTAACCCCAACCCTAACCCTAACCCTAACCTTAACCCTAACACTAACCCTTACCCTTACCCTAACCCTAACCCTAAAGCTTAATCTTTCCCTAACGCTAACCCTAAACCTAACCATAAAACTAACCTAACCCTCATCCTAACCCTTACCCTTACCCTAACCCTAACCCTAACCCTTACCCTTACCCTAAACCTAACACTAACCCTAACCCTAACCCTAACACTAACCCTAACCTTTACCCTTACCCTCACCCTAACCCTAACCCTAACCCTAAAACTAACCCTAACCCAAACCCTAACACTTACCCTTACACTAACCCTAAACCTAACCCTAACACTAAACCTAACCCTAACCCTAACCTTTACCCTTACCCTAACCCTAAACCTAACCCTAACTCCTAAACCTAACCCTAACCCTAACCCTTACACTAACCCTAACCCTAACCCAAACCCTAACCCTAAACCTAACATTAACCCTTACCCTAACCCTAACCCTAATCCTTACACTTACCCTAACCCCAACCCTAACCCTAACCCTTACCCTAACCCTAACCCTAACCTTAACCTTACCCTAACACTAAACCTAACCCTAACCCTAACCCTAACCCTAACCCTTACCCTTACCCTAACCGTAACCCTAAACCTAAACCTTACCCTAACCCGAACCCTAATCCTTCCACTTACCCTAACCCTAAAACTAACCTTAACCCTAACCCTTACACTTACCCTAACCCTAACCCTAACCATTACCCTATCCCTACCCCTAACCCTAACCTCTAACCCTTACCCTTACCCTAACCCTAACCCTAACCTTAACCTTAACCTTAACCCTAACCCTAACCCTAAGCCTTACCCTATCCCCAAACCTAAAACTAACCCTAAACCTAACCCTAACCCTAAGCCTTACACTTACGCTTACCCTAAACCTAACCCTAACCCTAACATTTACCCTAACCCTAACCCTAAGCCTTACCCTTTCTCTAAGAATAAAACTAACCCTAACCCTTACCCTTACCCTAACCCTAACCCTAACCTTAACCCTTACCCTTAAACTAACCGAAAACCTAACCCTAACCCAAATCCTAACCCTAACCCTAACCCTTACCCTTACCCTAACCCTAACCCTAACCCAAAACCTTAACTTACCCTAACCCTAACCTTAACCCTAACCCTAACCCTAACCCTTACCCTTACCCTAAACCTATCCCTAACCCTAACCCTAATCCTAACCCTTACCCTTACCCTAATGCTAACCCTAACCCTAACCCTTACCCTAAACCTAAGCCTTACCGCAATCCTACCCCTAACCCTTACACTTACCGTAACCCTAAACCTAACCCTAACCCGTACCCTTAACCTAACCCTAACCCTAATATTAACCCTAACCCTAACTCTAACCAGAACCCTTACCCTTACCATAACCCTAACCTTAACCTAACCCTAAACCGAACCATAACCCTTACGCTTACCCTAATCCTAAACCTAGCCTTAACCCTAACCCTTACGCTTACCCTAACCATAACCCTAACCATTACCCTAACCCTAACCCTAACCCTAACCCTAACCCCTAACCCTTACACTTACCCTAACAATAACCCTAACCCTAAACTTAACCCTAACCCTAACACTAACACTAAGCCTTACCCTTAACCAAACCCTAAAACTAACCCTAACCCTAACTCTAACCCTAAGCCTTACCCTTACCTTTACCCTAAACCTAACCCCAACCCTAAACTTAACCCTAACCCTAACCCTTACCATAACCCTAACCCTAAGCCTAACCCTTACCCTTACCCTAACACTAACCCTACCCTAACCCTAATCCTAACAGCTAACCCTAACTCTAATCCTAACCCTAACCCTTACCCTTAACCTAACCCTAACTCTAACCCTAACATTAACCCTTACCCTAACACTAACACTAACGCTAACACTAACCCCTAACCCTAACCCTAACATTAACCCTTACCCTTACCCTAAGCCTAACCCTAACCGTAACCTTAACCCTAACCCTAAACCTAAACCTAACCCTTAACCTAACCCTAACCCTTACCCTAACCCTAACCCTAACACTAACACTAATCGTAACCCTAACCCCTAACCCTAACCCTAACCCTAACCCTTACCCTTATCCTAACCCTAACCTTAACCCTAACCCTAACCCTAACCCTTACACTTACCCTAACCCTAACCCTAAGCCTAAACCAAACCCTAATCCTACCGTAAACCTAAACCTTACCCTAACCCTAAACCTAACACTTACCCTTACCCTAACCCTAACCCTAACATTAACCCTAACCATAACCCTAACCCTAACCCTAACCTTTACCCTTACCCTAACCGTAACCCTAACCCTAAACCTAAAACTAACCCGAACCCTACTCCTTACCATTACATTAACCCTAACCATAACCCTAACGCTAACCCTTACCCTTACCCTAACCCTAACCCTAACCCTAATCCTTACACTTACACTAACCCTAACCCTAACTATAACCCTAACCCTAACCCTAACCCTTACCCTTACACAAAACCTAAACCTATCCCTAACCCTAACCGTAACCCCTAACTCTAACATTAACCCTTACCCTAAATCTAACCCTAACCCTTACCCTTACCATTACCAAACCCTAACCCTAACCTTAAACCTAAACTTAACCCTTACCCTAACCCTAACCCTAAACATAACCCTAAACCAAACCCTAACCCTAACCCTAAACCTAACCCAAACCCTAATCCTAACCCCTAACTCTAACACTAAACCTTACCCTTACCCTAACCCTAATCCTAATATTAACCGTAACCCTAACCCTAACCCTAACTTTACCCTTACCCTAACCCTAACCCTAAACTTAAACCTAACCCTAACCTGAACCCTAACCCTTACGCTTACCCTAACCCTAAACCTAACCCTAACCCTAACGCTAACCCTTAACCTAACCCTAACACTAACTTAACCGTAACCTTTACCCTAACCCTAACCTAAAACCTTACCTTTACCCTAACCCCAACCCTAACCCTAACCCTAACCTTAACCCTAACACTAACCCTTACCCTTACCCTAACCCTAACCCTAAAGCTTAATCTTTCCCTAACGCTAACCCTAAACCTAACCATAAAACTAACCCTAACCCTCATCCTAACCCTTACCCTTACCCTAACCCTAACCCTAACCCTTACCCTTACCCTAAACCTAACACTAACCCTAACCCTAACCCTAACACTAACCCTAACCTTTACCCTTACCCTCACCCTAACCCTAACCCTAACCCTAAAACTAACCCTAACCCAAACCCTAACACTTACCCTTACACTAACCCTAAACCTAACCCTAACACTAAACCTAACCCTAACCCTAACCTTTACCCTTACCCTAACCCTAAACCTAACCCTAACTCCTAAACCTAACCCTAACCCTAACCCTTACACTAACCCTAACCCTAACCCAAACCCTAACCCTAAACCTAACATTAACCCTTACCCTAACCCTAACCCTAATCCTTACACTTACCCTAACCCCAACCCTAACCCTAACCCTTACCCTAACCCTAACCCTAACCTTAACCCTTACCCTAACACTAACCTAACCCTAACCCTAACCCTAACCCTAACCCTTACCCTTACCCTAACCGTAACCCTAAACCTAAACCTTACCCTAACCCGAACCCTAATCCTTCCACTTACCCTAACCCTAAAACTAACCTTAACCCTAACCCTTACACTTACCCTAACCCTAACCCTAACCATTACCCTATCCCTACCCCTAACCCTAACCTCTAACCCTTACCCTTACCCTAACCCTAACCCTAACCTTAACCTTAACCTTAACCCTAACCCTAACCCTAAGCCTTACCCTATCCCCAAACCTAAAACTAACCCTAAACCTAACCCTAACCCTAAGCCTTACACTTACGCTTACCCTAAACCTAACCCTAACCCTAACATTTACCCTAACCCTAACCCTAAGCCTTACCCTTTCTCTAAGAATAAAACTAACCCTAACCCTTACCCTTACCCTAACCCTAACCCTAACCTTAACCCTTACCCTTAAACTAACCGAAAACCTAACCCTAACCCAAATCCTAACCCTAACCCTAACCCTTACCCTTACCCTAACCCTAACCCTAACCCAAAACCTTAACTTACCCTAACCCTAACCTTAACCCTAACCCTAACCCTAACCCTAACCCTTACCCTTACCCTAAACCTATCCCTAACCCTAACCCTAATCCTAACCCTTACCCTTACCCTAATGCTAACCCTAACCCTAACCCTTACCCTAAACCTAAGCCTTACCGCAATCCTACCCCTAACCCTTACACTTACCGTAACCCTAAACCTAACCCTAACCCGTACCCTTAACCTAACCCTAACCCTAATATTAACCCTAACCCTAACTCTAACCAGAACCCTTACCCTTACCATAACCCTAACCTTAACCTAACCCTAAACCGAACCATAACCCTTACGCTTACCCTAATCCTAAACCTAGCCTTAACCCTAACCCTTACGCTTACCCTAACCATAACCCTAACCATTACCCTAACCCTAACCCTAACCCTAACCCTAACCCCTAACCCTTACACTTACCCTAACAATAACCCTAACCCTAAACTTAACCCTAACCCTAACCCTAACACTAAGCCTTACCCTTAACCAAACCCTAAAACTAACCCTAACCCTAACTCTAACCCTAAGCCTTACCCTTACCTTTACCCTAAACCTAACCCCAACCCTAAACTTAACCCTAACCCTAACCCTTACCATAACCCTAACCCTAAGCCTAACCCTTACCCTTACCCTAACACTAACCCTACCCTAACCCTAATCCTAACAGCTAACCCTAACTCTAATCCTAACCCTAACCCTTACCCTTAACCTAACCCTAACTCTAACCCTAACATTAACCCTTACCCTAACACTAACACTAACGCTAACACTAACCCCTAACCCTAACCCTAACATTAACCCTTACCCTTACCCTAAGCCTAACCCTAACCGTAACCTTAACCCTAACCCTAAACCTAAACCTAACCCTTAACCTAACCCTAACCCTTACCCTAACCCTAACCCTAACACTAACACTAATCGTAACCCTAACCCCTAACCCTAACCCTAACCCTAACCCTTACCCTTATCCTAACCCTAACCTTAACCCTAACCCTAACCCTAACCCTTACACTTACCCTAACCCTAACCCTAAGCCTAAACCAAACCCTAATCCTACCGTAAACCTAAACCTTACCCTAACCCTAAACCTAACACTTACCCTTACCCTAACCCTAACCCTAACATTAACCCTAACCATAACCCTAACCCTAACCCTAACCTTTACCCT
Organism: Megascapheus bottae; assembly: GCF_031878675.1. Classification (NCBI taxonomy): domain Eukaryota; kingdom Metazoa; phylum Chordata; class Mammalia; order Rodentia; family Geomyidae; genus Megascapheus; species Megascapheus bottae. Next base: position 76,332 of record NW_028327418.1, on the reverse strand, counting down.
TACCCTAACCGTAACCCTAACCCTAAACCTAAAACTAACCCGAACCCTACTCCTTACCATTACATTAACCCTAACCATAACCCTAACGCTAACCCTTACCCTTACCCTAACCCTAACCCTAACCCTAATCCTTACACTTACACTAACCCTAACCCTAACTATAACCCTAACCCTAACCCTAACCCTTACCCTTACACAAACCCTAAACCTATCCCTAACCCTAACCGTAACCCCTAACTCTAACATTAACCCTTACCCTAAATCTAACCCTAACCCTTACCCTTACCATTACCAAACCCTAACCCTAACCTTAAACCTAAACTTAACCCTTACCCTAACCCTAACCCTAAACATAACCCTAAACCAAACCCTAACCCTAACCCTAAACCTAACCCAAACCCTAATCCTAACCCCTAACTCTAACACTAAACCTTACCCTTACCCTAACCCTAATCCTAATATTAACCGTAACCCTAACCCTAACCCTAACTTTACCCTTACCCTAACCCTAACCCTAAACTTAAACCTAACCCTAACCTGAACCCTAACCCTTACGCTTACCCTAACCCTAAACCTAACCCTAACCCTAACGCTAACCCTTAACCTAACCCTAACACTAACTTTAACCGTAACCTTTACCCTAACCCTAACCTAAAACCTTACCTTTACCCTAACCCCAACCCTAACCCTAACCCTAACCTTAACCCTAACACTAACCCTTACCCTTACCCTAACCCTAACCCTAAAGCTTAATCTTTCCCTAACCCTAACCCTAAACCTAACCATAAAACTAACCCTAACCCTCATCCTAACCCTTACCCTTACCCTAACCCTAACCCTAACCCTTACCCTTACCCTAAACCTAACACTAACCCTAACCCTAACCCTAACACTAACCCTAACCTTTACCCTTACCCTCACCCTAACCCTAACCCTAACCCTAAAACTAACCCTAACCCAAACCCTAACACTTACCCTTACACTAACCCTAAACCTAACCCTAACACTAAACCTAACCCTAACCCTAACCTTTACCCTTACCCTAACCCTAAACCTAACCCTAACTCCTAAACCTAACCCTAACCCTAACCCTTACACTAACCCTAACCCTAACCCAAACCCTAACCCTAACCCTAAACCTAACATTAACCCTAAGCCTAACCCTAACCCTAATCTTTACTCTTGCCCTAACCCTAACCCTAACCCTTACCCTTACCCTAACCCTAAACCTAACCCAAACCCTTACCCTAACCTTAAACATAACCCTAACCCGAACCTTAACCCTAACCCTAACCCTAAACCTTACCCTTACCCTAACCCTTACCTTAACCCTAAACCTAACCCTAACCCTAACCCTTACCCTAAGCCTAACCCTAACCCTAACCCTAACCCCTAACCCTAACCCTAACCCTTACCCTTACCCTAACCCTGACCCTAAACTTAACCCTATCCCTAACTATAACCCTAACCCTAACCCTAACCCTTACACTTACCCTAAGCCTAAACCTAACCCTAACCCTAACCCTAACCCTAACCCCTAAATTTAACCCTAACCCTTAACCTAACCCTAACCTTAACCCTTACCTTATCCTAACCCCAACCCTAACCCTAAGCTTAACCCTAACCCTAAACGTTAACCTTACCCTAACCCTAACCCTAAAGCTTACTCTTTCCCTAACCCTAACACTAACCATAACCATAAAACTAACCCCTAACCCTAACCCTAACCGTAACCCTAACCCTAACCCTTACCCTTACCCTAACCCTAATCCAAATCTTAACCCTTACCCTAACACTAAACCTAAACCAACCCTAACCGAACCCTAACCCTAGCCCTTACCCTTACCCTTAACCTAACCCTAACCCTAACCTTAAACCTAACCCTAATCCTAAGCTTTACCCTTACCCTGACCCTAATCCTAACCCTAAACCTTACCCTTACCCCAACCCTAACCCTAAACCTTATCCTAACCCTAGCCCTAACCATAAGCCTAACCCTAACCCTAACCCTAAACCTTACCCTAACCCTTACGCCACCCTAACCCTAACCCTAATCCTTACCCTTACCCTAACCCTTACCCTAACCTTAACCCTAACCTTAACACTTACCCTAACCCTAAACCTAACCCTAACCCTAACCCCTAACTTTAACCCTAACCCTAACCTTAACCCTTACCTTTACCCTAACCCCAACCCTAACCCTAACCTTAACCCTAACACTAACCCTTACACTTACCCTAACCCTAAACCTAAAGCTTACTCTTTCCCTAACCCTAACCCTAAACATAAGCATAAAACTAACCCTAACTCTAACCCGAACCCTAACCCTCCCAGTTACCCTTGCCCTAACCCTAACCCTAACCCTACCCCTAACCCTAACCCTTACGCTAACCCTAACCTTAACCCTTAACTTTACCCTAACCCCAACACTAACCCTAACCTTAACCCTAACCCTAACCCTTAACCTTACCCTAACCCTAACCCTAAACCTTACTCTTTCCCTAACCCTAACCCTAAACATAACCAAAAAACTAACCCCGAACCCTAACCCTAACCCTAACCCTTACACTTACCCTAACCCTAACCCTTACCCTAACCCTAACCTTAACCTTAACCCTTACCCTAAGACTAAACCTAACCCAACCCTAACCCGAACCCTAACTCTAAGCCTTACCCTTACCCTTAAACTAACCCTAACCTTAACCCTTACCCTAACCCTTAACCTTACCCTAGCCCTTACCCTAACATTAACCCTAAACCTAACCCTAACACTAACCCTAACCTTTACCCTTACCCTCACCCTAACGCTAACCCTAACCCTACAACTAAACTTTACCCTTACCCTAATCCTAACCGTGACGCTAAACCTAAACCTAAACCAAACCGAAGCCTAACCCTTACCCTTACACTAAACCTAAACCTAACACTAACCCTGACCCTAACCCTAACGCTAACCCTTACCCTTATCCTAAACCTTGACCTAACCATTACTCTAATCCTAACCCTAACACTAACTCTAACCCTAAACCCTAACCCTAACCCTAACCCTAAACTTAACCCTAACCCTATCCCTAACCCTAACCCTCACCCTTAATCTAACCCTAACCCTAACCCTAACCCGTACCCTTTCCCTTACCCTAACCCTAACCCTAACCCTAACCCCTGACCCTAAACCTAACCCTAAATCTTACCCTTACCCTAACCCTAACCCTAACCTTAACCCTAACCCTAACCCCAACCATACCCCTAATCCTAACACTTACCCTAACCCTAACACTAAACCTAACCCTAACACTAAACGTAACCCTAACCCCTAACCCTAACCCTAACCCTAAGCTTTACCCTTACAATAACCCTAAACCTAACCCTAACCCTAACCCTTACCCTTACCCTAACCCTACCCCTAACACTAACCCTAAACCTAACCCTAACTCTAACCCTAACCCTTACCCTTACCCTAACCCTAACCGTAACCCTAACCCTTACACTTACCCTAACCCTAACCCTAACCCTTACCCTAACCCTAACCCTAACCCTAACTCTTACCCTAACCCTAAACATAACCTAACACTAACCCTAACCCTAACCCCTAACCCTAACCCTAGCCCTTACACTTACCCTAATCCTAAAGCTTACCCTAACCCTAACCATAACCCTAACCCTAACCCTAAACCTTACCCTAACCCTAACCTTAACCCTAACCCTAACCCTAACCCTAAGCCTTACCCTTACCATAACCCTAACCCTAACCCTAACCCTTACCCTTACCCTAACCCTAAACCTGCCCCTATGCCTAACCCTAAACCTAACCCTAAACCTAACACTTACCCTTACCCTAACCCTAACACAAACCCTAACCCTTAACCTTACCCTAATGCTAACACTGGCCCTAACCCTAACCCTAAACCTAACCCTAACCCTAACCTTAAACTTTTCCCTAAACCTAACACTAACCGTAACTCTAACCCTAACCCTTACCCTAACTCTAACCCTAACCCTTACCCTTACCCTAACCCAACCCTAACCCTAACATTAAACCTAAATTTAACCATTACCCTAACCCTAACCCTAAACCTAACCCTAACCCAAACCCTAACCCTAACCCTAAAACTAACACAAACCCTAATCCTAACCCCTAACTCTAACACTAAACCTTACCTTTACCCTAACCCTACACCCTAACATTAACCCTAACCCTAACCCTAACCCTAACTTTACCCTTACCCTAACCCTAACCCGAACCCTAAACCTAACCCTCACCGAACCCTAACCCTTACCCTTACCCTAAGCCTAAACATAACCCTAACCCTAACCCTTACTCTAACCCTAACCCTAACCCTAACCCTAAGACTAAACTTTACCCTTACCCTAACACTTACCCTAACCCTTACCCTAACCCTAACCCTAACCCTAAGACTAAACTTTACGCTTACCCTAACCCTAACCCTAACGCTAAACCTAAATCTAACCCTAACAGAAGCCTAAGCTTACCCTTACACTAACCCTAAACCTAACACTAACCCTAACCCTAACCCTAACCCTTACCCTTACCCTAACCCTTACCCTAACGCTAACACTTACCCTTACCCTACCCTAACCCTAACCCTAATCCTTACCCTTACCCTAACCTTAACCCTAACCATTACTCTAATCCTTACCCTAACCCTAACTCTAACCCTAACCCTTAAACGTAACCCTAAACGTAACCCTATCCCTAACACTTACCCTAATACTAACCTTGACCCTAACCCTAACACTAACATTAACCCTAACCCTACCCCTAACACTAACCCTAACCTTTACCCTTACCCTCACCCTAACCCTAACCCTAACCCTAAAACTAACCCTAACCCGAACCCTAACACTTACCCTTACACTAACCCTAAACCTAACCCTAACACTAAACCTAACCCTAACCCTAACCTTTACCCTTACCCTAAACCTAAACCTAACCCTAACCCCTAAACCTAACCCTAACCCTAACCCTTACACGTACCCTAACCCTAATCCAAACCCTAACCCTAACCCTAACATTAACCCTAAACCTAACCCTAACCCTAACCTTTACCCTTGCCCTAACCCTAACCCTAACCCTTACCCTTACCCTAACCCTAACCCTAACACTAAACCTAAACCTAACCCTAACCCAAACCCTAACCCTTAGCCTTAACCTAAACCTAAACATAACCCTAACCTTAACCCTTACTCTAACCCTAACACTAACCCTATCCCTAACCCCTAACCCTATCTCTAAACCTAACCCTTACCCTTACCCTAACCCTAACTATAACCCTAACCCTAACCCTTACCCTAACCATAAACCTAACCCTAACCCTAACCCTAACCCATAACTTTAGCCCTAACCCTTACCATAACCCTAACCTTAACCCTTACCTTTACCCTAACCCCAAACCTAAGCCTAACTTTAACCCTCACCCTAACACTTACCCTTACGCTAACCCTAAGCCTACAGCTTACTCTTTCCCTAACCCTAACCCTAACCATAACCATAACCATTCAACTAACCCCTAACCCTAACCCTAAACCTAACTCTTAACCTTACCCTAAACGTAACCCTAAACTTAACCCTTAACCTAACACTAAACCTAACCCAAACCTAACCCGAACCCTAACCCGAAACCTTACCCTTACCCTTAACCTAACCCTAACCCTAACCCTAACCCTAACACTAACCCTAACCTTTACCCTTACCCTCACCCTAACCCTAACCCTAACCCTAAAACTAACCCTAACCAGAACACTAACACTTACCCTTACACTAACCCTAAACCTAACCCTAACCCTAACCCTAACTCTAACCTTTACCCTTAACGTAACCCTAACCCTAACCATAAAACTTACCCTTACCTTAACCCTAACCCTAAACCTTACCCTAACCCTAACCCTAACCCTAACCCCTAACCCTAACCCTAACCCTAACACTTATCCTTAACCTATCCCTAACCCTAACCTTACCCCTAACCCTTAACCTTACCCTAATGCTAACCCTAACCCTAACCCTTACCTTAAACCTAACCCTAACCGCAACCCTACCCCTAACCGTTACCCTTAATGTAACCCTAATCCTAACTCTAACCCTAACCCTTACACTGAACATAACCCTAAACCTAAAATTAACCCTAACCCTAACTCTAACCCTAACACTTACCCTTACCCTAACCCTAACCCTAACCCTAAACCTAACTCTAACCCGAACCCTAACCCTTCCGCTTACCCTAACCCTAAACCTAAACCTAACCCTAACGCTTACCCTTATCCTAACCCTAACCCTAACCATTACCCTAACCCTAGCCATAACCCTAACACTAACCCCTAACCCTTACCCTTACTCTAACCCTAACGTTAAACCTAAACCTAACCCTAACCCTTACCCTTACCCTAATCCTAACCCTAACCCTAACCCTAACCCTTACCCTTACCCTAACCCTAACCTTAACCCTAACCCTAAGCCTAAACCTAACCCTAACTCTAACCCTAACACTTACCCTTACCCTAACCCTAAACCTTACTCTAAACCTAACCCTAAACTTAACCCAAACCCTAACCCTAACCCTTACCCTTACCCTTACTCTAAACCTAACCTTAACCCAAACCCTAACACTAACTCTAACCCTTACCCTTACCCTAACCCTTACCCTAACCGTTACCATTACACTAACCCAAACCCTAACCCTAAACCTAACCCTTACCCTAACCATAACACTAACCCTTACCCAAACCCCTTACCCTAACACTAACTCTAACCCTTACCCTTACCCTAACCCTAACCCTAACCTTAACCCTAACCCTAACCCTAACCCTTACCCTAACCGTTACCCTAGCCTAACCCTAACCCTAACCCTAACTCTTACCCTTACCCTAACCCTAACCTAACACTTACCCCAAACCTAACCCTAACCCTAACCCTTACCCTTACCCTAACCCTAAACCTAACCCTAACCCTTACACTAAACCTAACCCTAACACTAACCCTAAACTCAGCCCTAACCCTAACACTTACCCTAACCTAACCCTAAGCCTAACCCTTACACTTACCTTAACCCTAACCCTAACCCTAACCCCTAACCCTAACCCTAAACCCAACCCTAATCCTTACCCTTACCCTTAAGCTAACCCTAACCTAAAACCTTACCCTAACACTAAACCTAACTCTAACCCTAACCCTAACCCTAACCCTTATGCTTACCCTAACCCTAACCCTAACCCTAACTCTTACCCTAACCCTAACCCTAACCCTAACCCAACCCAACCGTAACCCTTACACTTACCCTAACCCTAACCCTAAACTTAACCCGAACCCTAACCCTTACCCTTACAGTAACCCTAAACCTAACCCTAACCCAAATCCTAACCCTAACCCTAACCCTTACACTTACCCCAACCCTAAACCTAACCCTTACCCTAACCCTTAACCTAACCCTAACCCTAACCCTAACCCTACCCCATAACCCTAACCCAACCCTAACCCTTACCCTTACCCTCACCCTAACCCTAACCTTAACCCTAACCCTAACCCTTCCCCTTACACTAACCCAAAACCTAACCCTAAACCAAATCCTAACCCTAACCCTAACCCTTACACTTACCCCAACCCTAAACCTAACACTACCCCTAACCCTAACACTTACCCTTACCCTAACCCTAAATTTAAACCTATCCCTAACCTTACCCTAACACTTACCCTTACCCTAACCCTAACCCTAACCCTAACCCTAACCGTAACCCTAAGCCTTAACCTAACCCTAACACTAACCCTTACCCTTACCCTAACACTAACCCTAACCTTAACCCTAACCCTTACCCTTACCCTAACCCTAACCCTAAACCTAACCATAAACCTCACCCTAACCCTAAAGCTAACCATAACCCTAACCCTTACCCTTACCCTAACCCTAACCCTAACTCTAAACCTAACCCTAACCCACAGCCTTATCCTAACCCTAACACTAACCCTAACCCTATACCTTACCCTAACCCTAAGCCTAATATTAACCCTAAAACTAACCCTAACCCTTACCCTTACCCTAACCCTAACCCTAAACCTAAACCTAAACCTAACCCGAACCGAACCCTTACCCGTACCCTATCCCAAAACCTAACCCTAACCCTAACCCTAACCCTTAACCATTACCCTTACCCTAACAATAACCCTAAACTTAAACCTAACCCTAACCATATCCCTAACCCTAAGCCTTACCCTTACCTTAACCCTAAAACTAACCCTTAACCAAAACATATTCCTAACTCTAACCCTAAGCCTTACCCTTACCCTTATCCTAACCTTAACTCTAACACTAAGCTTAACCCTAACGCTAACCCTTATCCTAACCCTAAACCTAAGCCTAACCTTAAACCTTACCCTTACCCTAAACCTAACCCTAACCCCTAACCCTAACCCTAAACTCAACCCTAACACTTAACCTTACCCTAACCCTAAACCTAACCTTAACCCTTACCCTAACACTAAACCTTACTCTAACCCTAACACTAACCCTAACCCTAATCCTAACCCTTACGCTTACCCTGACCCTAACCCTAACCCAAACCCTCACCCTAACCCTAACACTAAACCTTACCCTTACCCTAACCCTAACCATAACCCTAAGACTAAACCTAAACCTAAACCTAACCCTTACCCTTACCCTAACCCTAACCCTAACCTTAACGCTAACCCTAACCCTAAACCTTACCCTTACCCTAACCCGAACCCTAAACCTAACCCTAACCCTAACCGTAACCCTTTCCCTTCCCCTACCCCTAACCCTAAACCTAACCATAACCCTAACCCTAACCCTAAACCTAACCCTTACACTTACCCTAACCCTAACCCTAACTCTAAACCTAACCCTAACCCTTACACTTACCCTAACCCTAACCCTAACCCTAACCCTAACCCTTACCCTAACCCTAACCCTAATATTAACCCTAACCCTAACCCTTACCCTTACCCTAACCCTACCCCTAGCCCTAACCATAACCCTAACCCTAAACCTAAACCTAAACCTAACCCGAACCCTAACCCTTACCCGTACCCTAGCCCAAAACCTAACCCTAAACCTAACGCTAAACCTAACCATTACCTTTACCCTTACCCTTACCCTAACCCTTACCCTTACCCTTACCCTAACCCAAACCCTAACCATTACCGTAACCCTAAACCTAACCCTAACCCTAATGCTAACCCTTACGCTTACCCTAAACCTAACCCCTAACCCTAACTCTAAACCTAACCCTCACCCTTACCATTACCCTAACCCTAACCCTAACCTTAACCCTTACCATATCACCAAACCTAACTCTAACCCTAACCCTAAACCTAAGCCTAACCCTAATCCTAACCCTTACCCTAACCCTAACCCTTACCCTGACCCTAACCCTAACCCTAACCCTAACCCTTACACTAACCCTAACACTACCCCTAACCTCCCCCTTACCATTACCCTAACCCTAAACCTAACCCTAACCCTAACCCTAACCCTAAACTTTACCCTTACCCTAACCCTAAACCTAATCCTAAACCTAAACCTGACCCTCACCGTTACCCTTACCCTAACCCTAACATTAACCTTAACCCTTACCATATCACTAAACCTAACTCTAACCCTAACCCTAAACCTAACCCTAACCCTAATCCTAACCCTTACCCTAACCCTAACCCTTACCCTGAACCTAACCCTAACCCTAACTCTAACCCTTACACTAACCCTAACACTAACCATAACCTACCTCTTACCATTACCCTAAACCTAAACCTAACCCTAACCCTAACCCTAACCCTAACCTTTACCCTTACCCTAAGCCTAACCCTAACCCTAACCCTAAACCTAAACCTGACCCTCACCGTTACCCTTACCCTAACCCTAAACCTAACCTTATCCCTAACCCTAACCCTCACAGTTACCCTTACCCTAACCCTAACCCTAACCCTACACCTAACCCTAACCCTACCCCTAAACCTAACCCTTACCCTTACCGTAAGCCTAACTCTAAATCTAACCCGAAACCTAACCCTAAACCTAACCCTAACCCTAACCCTAAACCTTACGCTAACCCTAACCATAACTCTAAACCTAACGCTAACTCCTGCCCTTACCCTAACCCTAACCCTAACCCTTACCCTTAACCTAAAACTAACCCTAACCCTAACCCTTACCCATACCCTAAACCTAACCCTAACCCTACACCTAAACCTAACCTGAACCCTAACACTTACCCTTACCCTAGCCATAAACCTAACCCTAACCCTAACCCTAACCCTTACCCTAACCCTAACCCTAACCCTCACCCTTACCCTAACCCTAACCCTAAACCTTACCCTACCCTAAACCTAAAAACTAATCCTAACCCTAACCCTTACCCTAACCCCAACCCTAACTTTAATTCTAACCTGAAACATAACCCTAAACCTAACCTAACCCTTACCCGTACCTAACCCTAAACCTAAACCTAACCCTAACCCTAACCCCTAACCCTAAACCTAACCCTTACCCTACCCCTAACCCTAAACCTTACCCTTACCCTACCCTATCCCTTACCATAACCCCTAACCCTAACCCTAAAACTTACCCTCACCCTAACCCTTACCCTTAACCTTACCCTTACCCTAACCCTAACCCTAACCCTAACCCAACCCTAACCCTAACCCTTACCCTAAACCTAACCCTAATCCTAACCCATAAACCTAACCCTAACGCTAAACCTTACCTTTACCCTAACCCTAACCCTAACCCTAACCCTAACCCTAACACTAACCCTTACCCTAACCCTAAACCCAACCCTAACCCAAATCCTAATCCTAACCCAAACCATAAACCTTACTCTTGCCCTAACCCTAAACCTAACCCTAACCCAAACCCTTACCCTTAACCTAACTCTAACCCTAACCCTAAGCCTTACCTTAACCCTAAACCTAACCCTAACCCTGACCCCTAACCCTTACCCTTACCCTAACCCTAACCCTAATCCTAAACCTAACCCTAACCCTAACCCTAAACCTAACCCTAACCCTAACCCTAAACCTAACCCTAACCCTAACCCTTCCCTTACCCTAACCCTAACTCTAACCGTAAACCTTACCCTAACCCTAACCCTAACACCTAACCCTAACCCTAACACTTAGGTTTCCCCTAACTCTAACCCTAAAACTTACCCTAACCCTAACCCTAACCCCTAACGCTAACCCTAACCATTACCCTTACAATAACCCTAACCCTAAACATACCCCTAAACCTAACCCTAACCCTTACCCTTACCCTAACTCTAAACCTAAACCTAACCCTAACCCTAAACGCTAACCTTAACACTAACCCTTACCCTTACCCTAACCCTAACCCTAAACTTAACCCTAACCCTAACCCTAACCCTTACCCTAACCCTTACCCTAACCCCTAACCCTAACCCAAAACGTAACCCTAACCCTAAACATTACCCTTACCCTGACCCTAACCCTAAGCCTTACCCTTAACCTTACCCTAACCCTAACCCTAACCCCAACATTTACCCTAACTCTAACCCTTCCCCTAACCCTAACCCTAACCCTAAGCGTAACCCTAAACCTTATCCTAACACTAACCCTAACCCTAACCCTAACCCCTAACCCTAAACGTAACCTTAACCCTAACCCAAACCCTAACCCTAATCCTTATCCTTACCCTAACCCTAACCCTTATCCTAACTCTAACCCTAAACCTAACCCTAACCCAAACCCTCACCCTAACCCTAACACTAAACCTTACCCTTACCCTAACCCTAACCATAACCCTAACCCTAACCCTAACCCTTACACTAACCCTAACACTACTTCTAACCCTAACCCTACGATTACACTAACCCTAAACCTAAACCTAACCCTAACCCTTACCCTTACCCTAACTCTAAACCTAACCCTAACCCTTACCCTTACCCTAACCCTAACCCTAACCCTAACCCTAATCTTAAACCTAAACCTTACCCTTACCCTAACCCTAACCCTAACACTAACCCTAACCCCTAACCCTAACACTAACCCTAAACCTTACCCTTACCCTAACCCTATCCCTAACCTTAACCCTAACCCTAACCATTACACTGACCCTAACTCTAACCCTAAACCTAATCCTAAACTTAACCCTAACCCTAACCCCAACCCTTGCCCTTTCCCTGACCATAACCCTAAACCTAACCCTAACCCTAAACCTAACCCTTACCCTTACCCTAAACCTAACCCTAACCCTTACCCTAACCCTAACCTTTACCCTTACCCTAACCCTAACCCTTACCCTTACCCTAACGCTAATCCTAACCCTAACCCTAACCCTTACCCTTACCCTAACACTAAACCTAACCTTAACCCAAACCCTAACACTAACCCTTCCACTTACCCTAAACCTAAACTTAACCCTTACCCTTACCTTAACCCTAAACCTAACCCTAACCCCTACCCTAACCCTCACCCTAACCCTAACCCTTACCCTAACCCTAACCCTAACCCTAACCCTTACGATTAGCCTAACCCTAACCCTAACCCTAACCATAACCGTAACCCTAAAGCTTGCCCTAACCCTACCCCTAACCCTTACCCTAACCCTAAACCTTACGATTACCCTAACCCTAACCCTAAACATAACCCTAACCGTACCCCTAACCCTTACCCTTTCCCTAACCCTAACCCTAACCCTAACCCTAACACTAAACCTTACTCTTAGCGTAGCCCTAACCCCTAACCCTAACCCTTACTCTTACCCTAACCATAACCCTATCCCTAACCCTAACCTAACCCTAACACTAACCCTAACCCAAACACTTATCCCTACCCTAACCCTAACCCTAAACCTAACCCTAACCCTAACCCTTACCCTATACCTAACCCTAACCCAAATCCCTAAGCATAACCCTAACCCTTACCCTTACACTAACCCTAACCTTAACCCTAACCCTAACCCTTACCCTTACCCTAACACTAAACCTAACTTAACCCAAACCCTAACCCTAACCCTAGCCCTAACCCTTACCCTTACCGTAACCCTAACCCTAAACCTAACCTTAACCCTAATCCTATCCCTTACCCTAACCCTAACCCGAACCCTAACCCTTACCCGTACCCTAACCCAAAACCTAACCCTAACAGTAACCCTAACCTTAACCCTTACGCTTAACCTTATCCTAAACCTTACCCTAACCCTTACCCTAACCCTTAACCATTACCCTTTCCCTAACCCGAAGCCTAACCCTAACCTTAAACCTAACCCTAACCCTAGCCCTAACCCAATGCCTTACACTTACCCTAACCCTAAAACTAACCCTAAACCTAATGCTAACCCTAACCCTAACCCTTCCCTTACCCTTACCCTAAACCTAACCCTTACCCTAAGCTTAACCCTAACACTAACCCTAAACCTATCCCTTACCCTAAGCCTAACACTAACCCTAACCCTAACCCTAACCCTAATCCTTACCCTAACCCTTACCCTAACCCTAAGCCTAACCCTAACCCTTACCCTAACCCTAACCCTAACCATAATCCTAAACCTAAACCTTACCCTTACCCTAACCCTAACCCTAAAACTAACCCTAACCCTAACCCTTACTCTAACCCTAACCCTATGCGTAACCCTAAACTTATTCTAACCCTAACCCTAACCATAACCATAACCCCTAACCTAACGTAACCGTAACCCTAACCCTAAACCTAACCCTAACTCTAACCCTAAACCTTACCCTAACTCTAACCCTAACCCTAACACTAACACTAACCCCAACCCTTATCCTTACTCTAATCCTAACCCTAACCCTTGCCCTAACCCTAACCCTAATCTTAACCCTAATCCTAACCCTAACCCTTACATTACCCTAACCCTAACCCTAACCCTAATCCTAACCCATAACCCTAAGCCTAACCATAACCCTTACCCTTACCCTAACCCTAAACCTAACCTTAACAGTAAGCCTAACCCTGACCCTTATCCTTACCCTAACCCTAACCTAACCCTAACACTAACCCTAACCCAAACACTTATCCTTACCATAACCCTAACCCTAACCCAAAACCTAACCCTAAACCCTAAACCTATCCCTTACCCTAAGCCTAACACTAACCCTAACCCCAACCCTAACCCTAACCCTTACCCTAACCCTTACCCTAACCCTAAGCCTAAGCCTAACCCTTACCCTAACCCTAACCCTAACCATAATCCTAAACCTAAACCTTACCCTTACCCTAACCCTAACCCTAAAACTAACCCTAACCCTAACCCTTACTCTAACCCTAACCTATGCGTAACCTAACCTTATTCTAACCCTAACCCTAACCATAACCATAACCCCTAACCCTAAACGTAATCGTAACCCTAACCCTAAACTAACCCTAACTCTAACCTAAACTTACCCTAACTCTAACCCTAACCCTAACCCTAACACTAACCACAACCCTTATCCTTACTCTAACCCTAACCCTAACCCTTGCCCTAACCCTAACCCTAATCTTAACCCTAATCCTAACCCTAACCTTACATTTACCCTAACCCTAACCCTAACCCTTTCCCTTACCGTAACCCTAACCCTAAACCTAACCAAACCCTAACCCTAAACCTAACCCTTACTCTTACCCTAATCCTAACCCTAACCCTTACCCTAACCCTAACCCTAACCCTAATCCTAAACCTAACCCTTACCCTTACCCTAACCCAAACACTAACACTAACCCTAACCCCTAACCCTAACACTAATCCTAAAACTTACCCTTACCTAACCCTATCCCTAACCTTAACCCTAACCCTAACCCTTACACTAACCCTAACGCTAACCCAAAACCTAACCCTAACCCTAACCCTAACCTAACCCTAACACTTGCCCTTTCCCTAACTATAACCCTAAACCTAACCCTAACCCTAAACCTATCCCTAACAATTATCCTAACCCTAACCCTAACCCTTACCCTAACCCTAAACTTTACCCTTACCCTAACCCTAACCCTTACACTTACCCTACCCTAATCCTAAACCTAACCCTAACCCTTCCACTTACCCTAACCCTAACTTAACCTTACCCTTACCCTAACCCTAAGCCTAACCCTAACCCTAACACTTCCCCTAACCCTAACCCTAACCCTTACAATTACCTAACCCTAACCCTAACCCTCATCCTAAACCTGACCCTAACCAAACCGAACCCTAACCAACACACTAACCCTTACCCTAACCCTAACCCTAAACCTAACCATA
Source organism: Megascapheus bottae (assembly GCF_031878675.1). Lineage (NCBI taxonomy): Eukaryota > Metazoa > Chordata > Mammalia > Rodentia > Geomyidae > Megascapheus > Megascapheus bottae. The sequence continues at coordinate 61,114 of NW_028327418.1, read as the reverse complement.
ACCCTAACCCTAACCCTAAACCCTACCCTAACCCTAACCCTAAACCTACTCATACCCTAACTCTGACCCTAACCCTAACCCTAACCCTACACCTAACCTAACTCTAACCTTAACACTAAACCTTACCATTACCCTAACCCTAACCCTAACCCTAACCCTAACCCTTACCCATACCCTAACCTAAACCTTACCCTTACCCTAACCCTAAACCTAACCCTAACCAAACCCTAACCCTAACCCTAACCCTAAACTTTACCCTTACCCTTACCCTTACCCTAACCCTAAACCTAACCCTAACCGCTACCCTAAACCTAACCCTTACGATTACCCTAACCCTAACCCTAACCCTAACCATAACACTAACCCTAACGCTTACCATAACCCTACCCCTAACCCTTACCCTAACCCTAACCCTTACGATTACCCTAACCCTAACCCTAAACATAACCCTAACCCTACCCTAAACTTACCCTTTCCTTAACCCTAACCCTAACCCTAACCCTAACCCTAACTCTAAACGTTACTCTTAGCCTAACCCTAACCCTAACCCTAACCCGAACCCTTACCCCTACCCTAACCCTAACCCTTACCCTTACCCTAACCCTAACCCTAACCCTAACCTAACCCTAAGCATAACCCTAACACTTACCCTTACCCTAACCCTAACCTTAACCCTAACTCTCACCCTAACCCTTACCCTTACCGTAACCCTAAACCTAACTTAACCCAAACCCTAACCCTAACCCTAACCCTAACCCTTACCCTTACCGTAACCCTAACCCTAAACCTAACCTTAACCCTAACCCTATCCCTTACGCTAACCCTAACCCTCAACCTAACCTTGCCCTTACCCTTACCCTACCCTTAACCCAAACCCTAACGCTAACCGTAACCCTAACCCTTACCCTTACTCTAACCCTAAACCTAACCCTAACCCGAACCCTAACCCTTACCCGTACCCTAACCCAAAAAAATAACCCTAACAGTAAACATAACCCTAACCCTTACCTTAAACTTATCCTAACCATTACCCTAACCATAACCCTAACCATAATCTTTAACCATTACCTTTCCTAACCCTAATCCTAACCCTAACCAAAACCTTAAACCTAACCCTAACCCTAGACCTAACCCTATGCCATACCTTACCCTAACCTAAAACTAACCCTAACCCTAATGCTAACCCTAACCCTAAGCCTTCACTCACCCTTACCCTAACCCTAACCCTAAGCCTAACCCTAACCCTTACCCTTACCCTAACCATAACCCTAACCCTAACCCCTAAACCCTAACCCTTATCCTTACCCTCACCCTAACCCTAACTTTAACCCTTACCCTAACACTAATAGAACTGTAATCCTAAACCTAACCCTAACCCTAACCCTAATCCTAACCCTTACGCTTACCCTAACCCTAACCCTAACCCTTACCCTAACCCGAACCCTAACCCTAACCCTTACCCTAACCCTAACCCTAACCCTAACCCTAACCTAACCATAACCCTAACCCTAACACTTACCCTAACCCTAACCCTGACCCTTACCCTAACCTAACCCTTACGATTACCCTAACCCTAACACTAAACCTAACCCTAACCCTGACCCTAACACTTACCATTTCCCTAACCCTAACCCTAAACCTATCCTAACCCAAACCCTAACCCTAACCCTAACCCTAACCCTTACCCTAACACTAACCCTAATCCTAACCCATAATCCTAACCCTAACCATAACCTTATCCTTACCGTAACCTAATCCTAACCTGAATCCTAACCCTAACCCTAACCCTTACCCTTACCCTAACCCTAAACCTAACCCTAAACCAAATCCTAACCGTAACCCTAACCTGTACCCTTACTCTAACCCTAAACCTAATCCTAACCCTAACCCTAACCATAAACCTTACCCTTACCCTAACCCTAACCTTAACCCATAACCCTAACCCTACCCTAACACTTACCCTTACCCTAACCCTAACCCTAAACCTAACCCTAACTCTCACCCTAATACTTACAGTTACTCTAACCCTAACCCTAACCTTAACCCTAAACCTTACCCGTAAACCTAACCCTTACCCTAATCCTAGCGCTAACTCTAAGCCCTAAACCTAACCCTAACCTAACCCTAACCCTAAACCTACCCTAACTCCTAACCCTTACCCTTACCCTAACCCTAGCCCTAACTCTAAACCGAACCCTAACCCTTACCCCTTACCCTCACCCAAACCCTAAACTTAACCCTAACCCTATCCCTAATCCTTACACTAACCCTACCCTAAACTTAACCCTTACCCTTACCCTAACCCTAAACCTAACCCTAACCTACCCCACCCTAACCTAACCCTAAGGCTAACCCTAAACCTACACTTACCCTAACCCTAACGCTAACCCTAACACTTACGATTACACTAAACCTAACCCTAACCATAACCATAACCATAACCCTAACCCTAACGCTTACCCTAACACCTATCCCTAACCCTTACCCTAACCCTAAACCTTACGATTACCCTAACCCTAACCCTATCCCTACCCCTAACCCTTAACCTTTCCCTAACGCTAACCCTAAATCTAACCCTATCCTCAACCTACCCTTGCCCTTACCCTTACCCTACCCTTAACCCAAACCCTAACGCTAGCCCTAACCCTAACCCTTACCCTTACCCTAACCCTAAACCTAACCCTAACCGAATCCTAACCCTTACCCGTACCCTAACCCAAAACCTAACCTTATCAGTAACCTAACCCTAACCTTACCTTTAACCTCTCCTAACCCTTACCCTAACCCTAACCCTAACCCTAACCCTTAACCATTACCCTTTCCCTAACCCAACCCTAACCCTAACCTTAAACCTAACCCTAACCCTAGCCCTAACCCTATGCCTTACCCTTACCCTAACCCTAAAACTAACCCTAACCCTAACGCTAACCCTTACCTAGGCCTTCCTTACCCTTACCCTAACCCTAACCCTTACCCTAAGCTTAACCCTAACCCTAACCCTTACCCTCACCCTAACCCTAAGCCTAACCCCAACCCTTACCCTTACCCTAACCCTAACCCTAACCCTATCCCCTAAACCTAAACGTAACCCTAACCCTAATCCTTACCCTTACCATCACCCTAACCCTAACCTTAACCCTTACCCTAACACTAAACCGAACTCTAATCCTAACCATAACCCTAACCCTAACCCTAATCCTAACCCTTACGCTTACCCTAACCCTAACCCTCACCCTTACCCTTACCCTAACCCTAACCCTAATCCTAACCAATAAACCTAACCCTAACCATAACCCTTACCCTTACCCTAACCCTAACCCTAACCTTGACCTAACCCTAACCCTAACCTTACCCTAACCCTAAACCTAACCATAATCCTAACCCTAACTCTAACCCTAAACCTTACCCTTACCATAACCCTAACCTTAATCCTAACCCTAACCCTTACCCTAACACTTACCCTTACCCTGACCCTAACCCTAACCCTAAACCTAACCCTAAACCTTCCCCTTACACTATAACTAATCTTAACCCTAACCCTAACCCTAACCCTAACCCTAACACTTACCCTTACCCTAACCCTAACCCTAACCCCAACCCTAACCCTAAACCTTACCCTTACCATAACCCTAACCTTAACCCTAACCCTAACCCTAACGCTAACACTTACCCTAACCCTAAACCTAACCCTAACCCAAAACCTAACCCTAACCCTAACCCTTACCCTTACCCTAACCCTAACCATAACCCTAACACTAAACCTAAACCTAACCCTAACCCTAACCTTTACCCTAACCCTAACCCAAACCTAAACCCTAACACTTACCCTTACCCTAACCCTAAACCTAACCCTAACCGAATCCTAACCCTGATCCGTACCCTAAACCAAAACCTAACCCTATCAGTAACCCTAACCCTAACCCTTACCCTTAACCTTATCCTAACCCTTACCCTAACCCTAACCCTAACCCTAACCCTTAACCATTACCCTTTCCCTAACCCTAGCTCTAACCATAACCCTAACCTTAAACCTAACCCTAACCCTAGCCCTAACCCGATGCCTTACCCTTACCCTGACCTAAAACTAACCCTAACCCTAACTCTAACCCTCACCTAAGCCTTCCCTTACTCTTACCCTAACCCTAACCCTTACCCTAAGCTTAATCCTAACCCTAACCCTTACCCTAACCCTAACTCTAAGCCTAACCCTAACACTTACCCTTACCCTAAACCTAACCCTAACCCTAACCCTAACCCTAACCCCTAACCCTAAACCTAAACCTAACCCAAATCCTTACCCTTACCCTCACCCTAACCCTAACCTTAACCCTTACCCTAACACTAAACCGAACTCTAATCCTAACCATAACCCTAACCCTAACCCTAATCCTAACCCTTACGCTTACCCTAACCCTAACCCTCACCCTTACCCTTACCCTAACCCTAACCCTAATCCTAACCAATAACCCTAAACCTAACCATAACCCTTACCCTTACCCTAACCCTAACCCTAATCCTAACCAATAACCCTAAACCTAACCATAACCCTTACCCTTACCCTAACCCTAACCCTAACCTTGAACCTAACCCTAACCCTAACCCTTACCCTTATCCTAACCCTAAACCTAACCATAACCCTAACCCTAACTCTAACCCTAACCCTAACACTTACCCTTACCCTAACCCTAACACTAACCCTAAACGTAACCTAACCCTAACCCTAACACTTACCCTTACCCTAACCCTAACCCCAACCCTAACCCTAAACCTTACCCTTACCATAACCCTAACCTTAACCCTAACCCTAATCCTAACGCTAACACTTACCCTAACCCTAAACCTAACCCTAACCCAAAACCTAACCCTAACCCTAACCCTTACCCTTACCCTAACCTTAACCATAACCCTAACACTAAACCTAACCTAACCCTAACCCTAACACTTACCCTTACCTTACCCTAACCATAACCCTAAATCTAAACCTAAACCTAACCCTAACCCTAACCCTTACCCTAACCCTAACCCTAGCCTAAACCCTAACCCTAACCCTTACCCAACCCTAACCCTAACCCTACCCCTAACCCTAACCTAACCTTAACCCTTAAACTTACCCTTACCCTAACCCTAACCCTAAACCTAACCCTAACCCTAAAACTAACCCTAAACCTAAACCTAACCCAAACCATAATCCTTACCCTTACCCTAAACCTAAACCTAACTCTAAACCTAACCCTAACCCTTACCCTTACCCTAACCCTAATAATACGCCTTACCCTTACCCTAAACCTAACACTAACCCTAACCCTACGCTAACCCTAACCCTAAGCCTTCACTTACCCTTACCCTAACCCTAACCCTTACCCTAAGCTGAACCATAACCCTAACCCTTACCATAACCCTAACCCTAAGCCTAACCCTAAACCTTACCTTACCCTAACCCTAACCCTACCCTAACCCCTAACCCTAACCCTTACCTTACCCTCACCCTAACCCTAAATTTAACCCTTACGCTAACACTAAATAGAACTGTAATCCTAAACCTAACCCTAACCCTAACCCTAATCCTAACCTTACGCTTACCCTACACTATCCCTAACCCTTACCCCTGACCCTAACCCTTACGATTACCTTAACCCTAACCCTATCCCTACCCCTAACCCTTAACCTTTCCCTAACCCTAACCCTAAATCTAACCCTATCCCTCAACCTAACCCTTGTCCTTACCCTTACCCTACCCTTAACTCAAACCCTAACGCTAGCCCTAACCCTAACCCTTACCCTTACCCTAACCCTAAACCTAACCCTAACCCGAATCCTAACCTTACCCGTACCCTAAGCCAAAACCTAACCTTATCAGTAACCCTAACCCTAACCCTTACCCTTAACCTTATCCTAACCCTTACCCTAACCCTAACCCTAACCCTAACCCTAACCCTTGACCATTACCCTTACCCTAACCCTAACCATTACCCTAAGCTTAACCATAACCCTAACCCTTACCATAACCCTAACCCTAAGCCTAACCCCTAAACCTTACCCTTACCCTAACCCTAACCCTAACACCTAACCCTAACCCTTACCCTTACCCTCACCCTAACCCTAACTTAACCCTTACGCTAACACTAATAGAACTGTAATCCTAAACCTAACCCTAACCCTAACCCTAATCCTAACTCTTACGCTTATCCTAACCCTAACCCTGACCCTAACCCTTACCCTAACCCTAACCCTAATCCTAACCCTTACTCTAACCCTAACCCAAACACTACCCTAAACCTAACCATAACCCTAACCCTAACACTTACCCTAACCCTAACCCTTACCATAACCTAACCCTTACGATTACCCTAACCCTAACACTAAACGTAACCCTAACCCTGACCCTAACCCTTACCATTTCCCTAACCCTAACCCTAAACCTATCCCTAACCCTAACCCTAACCTAACCCTAACCCTTACTCTTACCCTAACCCTAACCCTAACCCTAAACCGAACCCTTACCCTTACCCTAACCCTAACCTTACCCTTACCCTACCATAACCCTAACCCTAACCATAACCCTAACCAAAACCCTAAGCCTTACACTTACCCTAACCCTAAAACTAACCCTAACCCAAACGCTAACCATAACCCTAAGCCTTTCCCTTACCCTTAACCTCACCCTAACCCTAACCCTAAGCTTAACCCTAACCCTAACCCTTACCCCAACCCTAACCATAAGCCTAACCCTAACCCTTACCCTTACCCTAACCCTAACCCTCACCCTAACCCCTAACCCTAACCCTAAACCTAACAATAACCCTTACCCTTACCGTAACCGTAACCCTAACCCTTACCCTAACACTAACCCTAATCCTAACCCATAATCCTAACCCTAACCACAAACCTTATCTTTACTGTAACCCTAATCCTAACCTTAATCCCTAACCCTAACCCTAACCCTTACTCTCACCCTAAACCTAAACCTAACCCTAAACCAAATCCTAACCATAACCCTAACCTTTACCCTTACTCTAACCCTAAACCTAATCCTAACCCTAACCCTAACCATAAACCTTACCCTTACCCTAACCCTAACCTTAACCCAAACCCTAACCCTAACCCTAACACTTACCCTTACCCTAACCCTAACCCTAACCCTAAACCTAAACCTAACCCTAACTCTCACCCTAATACTTACACTTACCCTAACCCTAACCCTAACCTTAACCCTAAACCTTACCCTAAACCTAACCCTTACCCTAATCCTAGCCCTAACTCTAACCCTAACCCTAACCCTAACCCTAACCCTAACCCTAAACCTACCCCTAACTCTAACCTTTACCCTTACCCTAACCCTAGCCCTAACTCTAAACCGAACCCTAACCCTTACCCTTACCCTAACCCTAACCCTATACTTAACCCTAACCCTATCCCTAATCCTTACACTAACCTAACCCTAAACTTAACCCTTACCCTTACCCTAACCCTAAACCTAACCCTAACCCCCACCCTAACCCTAACCCTAAGGCTAACCCTAAACCTAACACTTACCCTAACCCTAACGCTAACCCTAACACTTACGATTACACTAAACCTAACCCTAACCATAACCATAACCATAACCCTAACCCTAACGCTTACCCTAACCCTATCCCTAACCCTTACCCTAACCCTAACCCTTACGATTACCCTAACCCTAACCCTATCCCTACCCCTAACCCTTAACCTTTCCCTAACCCTAACCCTAAATCTAACCCTATCCCTCAACCCAACCCTTGCCCTTACCCTTACCCTACCCTTAACCCAAACCCTAACGCTACCCCTAACCCTAACCCTTACCCTTACCCTAACCCTAAACCTAACCCTAACCCGAATCCTAACCCTTACCCGTACCCTAACCCAAACCTAACCTTATCAGTAACCCTAACCCTAACCCTTTACCCTTAACCTTATCCTAACCCTAACCCTAACCCTAACCCTTAACCATTACCCTTTCCCTAACCCTAACCCTAACCCTAACCCTAACCTTAAACCTAACCCTAACCCTAGCCCTAACCCTATGCCTTACCCTTACCCTAACCCTAAAACTAACCCTAACCCTATCGCTAACCCTTACCTAAGCCTTCCCTTACCCTTACCCTAACCCTAACCCTTACCCTAAGCTTAACCCTAACCCTAACCCTTACCCTCACCCTAACCCTAAGCCTAACCCCAACCCTTACCATTACCCTAACCCTAACCCTAACCCTATCCTTAAACCTAAACCTAACCTAACCCTAATCCTTACCCTTACCATCACCCTAACCCTAACCTTAACCCTTACCCTAACACTAAACCGAACTCTAATCCTAACCATAACCCTAACCCTAACCCTAATCCTAACCCTTACGCTTACCCTAACCCTAACCCTCACCCTTACCCTTACCCTAACCCTAACCCTAATCCTAACCCATAAACCTAACCCTAACCATAACCCTTACCCTTACCCTAACCCTAACCCTAACCTTGACCCTAACCCTAACCCTAACCCTTACCGTTACCCTAACCCTAAACCTAACCATAATCCTAACCCTAACTCTAACCCTAAACCTTACCCTTATCATAACCCTAACCTTAATCCTAACCCTAACCCGAACCCTAACACTTACCCTTACCCTGACCCTAACCCTAACCCTAACCTAACCCTAAACCTTACCCTTACACTATAACTAATCTTAACCCTAACCCTAACCCTAACCCTAACACTTACCTTTACCCTAACCCTAACACTAACCCCAACCCTAACCCTAAACCTTACCCTTACCATAACCCTAACCTTAACCATAACCCTAACCCTAACGCTAACACTTACCCTAACCCTAAACCTAACCCTAACCCAAAACCTAACCCTAACCCTAACCCTTACCCTTACCCTAACCCTAACCATAAACCCTAAACACTAAACCTAAACCTAACCCTAACCCTAACCTTTACCCTAACCCTAACCCAAACCTAAACCCTAACACTTACCCTTACCCTAACCCTAAACCTAACCCTAACCGAATCCTAACCCTGACCCGTACCCTAACCCAAAACCTAACCCTATCAGTAACCCTAACCCTTACCCTTAACCTTATCCTAACCCTTACCCTAACCCTAACCCTAACCTAACCCTAACCCTTAACCATTACCCTTACCCTAACCCTAACCCTAACCCTAACCCTAACCTAACCTTAAACCTAACCCTAACCCTAGCCCTAACCCTATGCCTTACCCTTACCCTAACCCTAAAACTAACCCTAACCCTAACGCTAACCCTCACCTAAGCCTTCCCTTACTCTTACCCTAACCCTAACCCTTACCCTAAGCTTAATCCTAACCCTAACCCTTACCCTAACTCTAAGCCTAACCCTAACCCTTACCCTTACCCTAAACCTAACCCTAACCCTAACCCTAACCCCTAACCCTAAACCTAAACCTAACCCTAATCCTTACCCTTACCCTCACCCTAACCCTAACCTTAACCCTTACCCTAACACTAAACTGAACTCTAATCCTAACCATAACCCTAACCCTAACCCTAATCCTAACCCTTACGCTTACCCTAACCCTAACCCTCACCATTACCCTTACCCTAACCCTAACCCTAATCCTAACCAATAACCCTAAACCTAACCATAACCCTTACCCTTACCCTAACCCTAACCCTAATCCTAACCAATAACCCTAAACCTAACCATAACCCTTACCCTTACCCTAACCTAACCCTAACCTTGAACCTAACCCTAACCCTAACCCTTACCCTTATCCTAACCCTAAACCTAACCATAACCCTAACCCTAACTCTAACCCTAACCCTAACACTTACCCTTACCCTAACCCTAACCCTAACCCTAACATAACCTAACCCTAACCCTAACACTTACCCTTACCCTAACCCTAACCCCAACCCTAACCTAAACCTTACCCTTACCATAACCCTAACCTTAACCCTAACCCTAATCCTAACGCTAACACTTACCCTAACCCTAAACCTAACCCTAACCCAAAACCTAACCCTAACCTTAACCCTTACCCTTACCCTAACCTTAACCATAACCCCTAACACTAAACCTAAACCTAACCCTAACCCTAACCCTTACCCTTACCCTAACCCTAACCATAACCCTCAATCTAAACCTAAACCTAACCCTAACCCTAACCCTTACCCTA
>NW_028327418.1:25000-50741 GCF_031878675.1 Megascapheus bottae | reverse complement strand
TTTACCCTAAACCTAACACTAACAGTAACCCTAACCCCTAACCCTAACCCTAACCCTAACACTTACACTTACCCTAACCCTAACCTTAACCCTCACCCTAACCCTAACCCTAACCCTTACCCTTACCCTAACCCTAACCGTAAAACTAACCCTTACCCTAACTCTTACTCTTACCCTAACCCTAACCATAACCATAACCATAACCATAACCCCTAATCCTAACCCTAACCCTAACCCTAACCCTTACCTTTACCCTAACCCTAACCCTAACCTTAACCCTAACCCTAACACTAACCCTAACCCTTACCCTTACCCTAAACCTAACCCTAACCCTAACCCTAACACTTACACTAACCCTAACCATACCCCTAACGTTAACCTTCTCCCTAACCCTAACCCTAACCCTAAACCTTACCCTTAACCTTACCCTAACCCTAAACCTAACCCTAACCCAAACCCTAACCCTAACCGTAACCCTAAACCTTACCCAAACCCTAACCCTAACCTTAACCCTAACCCTAACTCTTACCCTAAAGCTTACACTACCCTAACCCTAAACCTAACCCTAACCCTTACTGTTACCCTAAAACTAAACCAAACCATAACCCTAACCCTTACCCTTACCCTAACCCTACCCTAACACTTACCCTAAACCTAACCTTAACCATAAACCTTACCCTTACCCTAACCCTAACCCTTACCCTAACCCTAACCTTAACCCTAACCCTAACCCTAACCCTAACCCTTACCCTTACCCGAACCCTAACCTTAACCCTTACCCTTCCCTAACTCTAACCCTAAGCCTAACTCTTACCCCAACCCTAATACTAACGCTAACCCTAACCCCTAACCCTAACCCTAACCCTCATCCTTACCTTAATCTAACCCTAACCCTAACCTTAACCTTAATGCTAACCCTAACCCTAACCCTTACCCTTACGCTAACCCTAAGCCTAAACCTAACCCTTGTTCTAACCCTAACACTAATGCTAACCCCTTACCTTAACCTTAACTCTAACCCTTACCCTTAATCTAACCCTAACCCTAACATTAACCCTAACGCTAACCCTAGCCCTAACCCTTACCCTTACGCTAACCCTAACCCTAACCTAAAACCTTACCCTAAGCCTAACCCTAACCCTTACCCTTACCCTAACCGTAACCCTAACCTAAACCCTAACCCTAACCCTAACCCTAACCCTAACACTAACCTTTACCCTTACCCTACCCCTAACCCTAACCTTACCCCTAACCCTAACCATTACCATTACCCTAAACTAACCCAAAGCCTAACCGGAACCCTTACCCTTACCCTAACCCTACACTAACACTTACCCTAACCCTAACCCTTACCCTAAACCTAACCATAACCCTAACCTTAACCCTAATGTTTACCGTAACCCTAACCCTAAACCTAACCCTTATCCTTACCCAAACCCTAACGCTAACCTTAACCTTAGCCTAACCCTAAACCTAACCTTAACCCTAACCCTAACCCTAACACTAACACTTACCCTAACCTTAACCCTAACCCTTACCCTAACCCTAAACCTAACCCTAACCCTAACCCTTACCCTTAACCTAACCCTAACTCTAACCTTAACCCTAAACCTTAACCTATCCCTAAGCCTACTCCTTACCCTAACCTTAACCCTAAAACTTACCCTAACCCTAACCCTTACCCTAACACTAACCCTAACTCTAACCCTAACCCTTAGCCTTACCCTCATCCTAACCCTAACCCTATCCCTTACCCTAACCCTAACACAAACGCTAACCCTAACCCGTAACCCTAACCCTAACCCTAACCCTAACCCTTACACTAACCCTAAAACTAACGCTAACCCTAACTCCTAACCCTAACCCTAACCCTAACCCTTACCCTAATCCTAACCATAACCCTAAACTTAACCCTAACCCTAACCCTAACCCTAACCCTAACTCTTACCCTAACCCTAACCCTACCCCTAACCCTAACCGTACCTTTACCGTAAACCTAACCCTAACCCTAACCTTAACTTTTTCCCTAACCCTAACACTCACCGTAAACCTAACCCCTAACCCGTAACCCTATCCCTAACCCTTACCCTTACCCTAACCCTAACCTTAACCCTCACCCTAACCCTAACCCTAACCCTAACCCATACCCTTACCCGAACCCTAAATCTAACCCTAACCCAAACCCTAACCCTAACCGTAACCCTATCCTTAATCCTAACTCTAACATTAAACCTAACCTGAACCCTAACCCTAACCTTTACCCTTACCCTAACCCTAACCAAAACCCTAACCTAAACCTAAACCTAAGCCTAACCCGAACCCTAACCCTTACCCATACACTAACCCTAATCTTAACCCTAACCCTAACCGTAACCGTAATTGCTATCCTTACACTAACCCTAACCCTAACCGTAACCCTTACCTTTATCCTAAACCTAACCCTAACGCTAACCCTTACCCTTACCCTAACCCTAACCCTATCCCTAAATCTACCCCTAACCCCTAACCCTAACCCTAACCCTAGCCCTTACCACAACCCTAACCATAACCCTAACAGTAACCCTAAAGCTAACCCATAATCCTAACCCTAACCCTTACCCTTACCCTAACCCTAACCCTAAACTTAACCCTAACCCTAACCAGAACCCTACCCTTACCCTACCCCTAATAAAACCTTAACCCTAAAGCTAACCCCTAACCCTAACCCTAACCCTTACCCTTACCGTAACCCTAACCCTAAACTTAACCCTAACCCTAACCCGAACCCGAACCCTTACCCTAACCCTAATAGAAACACTAATCCTAACCCCTAACCTAACCCTAACCCTAACCCTTACCATAACTCGAACACTAACGCTAACCCTAACTCCTAACCCTAACCCCAACCCTAAACATTACCCATATCCTAACCCTAACCCTAACATTAACCCTAACCCTAACCCTAAACCTTACGCTAACCCTAACCCTAACCCTAACCCTAACACTTACCCTAACGCTAAAACTATCCCTACCGCTAACCCTTACCCTTACCGTAACCCTAACCCTAACCCTAACTTTAACCTTTACCCTTTCCCTAACACTAACTGTAACCCTATCCCCTAACCCTAACCCTAACCCTAACCCTTACCCTAACCCTAACCCTAACCCTAACCCTAACCTTACCCTAACCCTAACCCTAACCCTAACCCTAACTCTTACCCTTACCCTAAACCTAACCCTAACCCTAACCCTTACCCTTACCCTAACCTTAACCCTAACCCTAAACCTAAGCCTAACCCTAACCCTAACCCTAACCCTAAACTTTACCCTAACCCTAACCCTAATCTTAACCCTAACCCTAACACTAACCCTAACCCTTACCCTTACCCTAACCCTAACCTTAACCCTAACCCTAACAATAAACCTAACCCTAACCCTAACCCTAACCCTTACCCTTACCCTGAACCTAACCCAAATCTTAACCCTAACCCTTATCCTTACCCTAACCCTACCCTAACACTTACCCTAACCCTAACCCTAAACCTTACCCTTACCGTAACCCTAACCCTAACCCTAACCCCTAACCCCAACCATAACCCTAACCCTTACCCTTCCCCTAACCCTAAACCTAACCTTTACCCTTACCCTAACCCTAATCCTAAGCCTAACTGTTACCCTAAACCTAAAGCTTACGCTAAACCTAGCCCCTAACCCTAACCCTAACCTTAACCCTTACCCTTAATCTAACCCTAACCCTAACCTTAACCCTAACGCTAACCCTAACCCTAACCCTTACCCTTAACCTTACCCTTACCCTAACCCTAACCCTTACCGTTAGCCTAACCCTAACCCTAACCTTAAACCTAACCATAGCCCTAACCCTAACTCTTACCCTAAACTTAACACTAACCCCTACCCTAAACCTAACCCTAACACTAACCTTAACCCTAACCTTAAACCTAACCCTAACCATAACTCTTAATCTAACCTTAACCCTAACCCTTACCCTAACCCTAATACCTTACCCTAACCCTAACCCTAACCCTTACCCTTAACCTAACCCTAACCCTAACCTTAACCCTAACCCTAAGTCTAATCCTAACCCTTACCCTTACCCTAACCCTGACCCTAACCCTTACCCTTACCCTAACTCTAACCCTAATCCCAACTCTTACCCCAACCATAACACTAACGCTAACCCAAACCCCTAACCCTAACCCTAACCCTAACAATTACCCATAATCTAACCCTAACCCTAACCTTAACCCTTACGCTAACCCTAACCCTAACCCTTACCCTTACCCTAACCCTAACCCAAACCCAAACCCTTACCAAATCCTTAACCCTAACCCTTAACCTAACCCTAACACAAACGCTAACCCTAACCCTTAACCCTAACCCTAACCCTAACCCTAATCCTAACCCTTACCCTAACCCTTACCCTAACCCTAACCACAACCCTAACCCTAACCCTAATGCTCACCCCTAACCCTAACCCTAACCCTAAAGCTCACCTCTAACCCTAACCCTAACCCTAACCCTTACACTTACCCGAACCCTAACACTAACCTTAACCCTTACCCTAAATATAACCCTAAACTTAACCCTAAACTTTACCCTTACCCTAACCCTAAACCTAACCCTAACCCTAACCCCTAAATCTAACCCTCACCCTAACCCTAACCCTAACCCTTACCCTTACCCTAACCCTAACCTTAACCTAACCCTAAATATAACCCTAAACTTAACCCTAAACCTTACCCTTACCCTAACCCTAACCGTTACCTTTACCCTAACCCTAACCCTGGCCCTAACCCTAACCCTAACCCTAACCCTAAACCTTACGGTTACCCTAACCCTACCCCTAACCCTAAACCTACCCCTAAGCCTTACCTTAATACTAACCCTAAACCTTACCCTAACCCCTAACCTTAAACCTAACCCTTACCCTATCCCTAACCCTAACCCTAACACTTACCCTTACCCTAACCCCAACCCTAACCTTAAAGCTAACCCTAATCCTAACCCTAACCCTTACTCTTACCCTAACCCTAAACCTATCCCTAACCAAAATCCTAACCCTAAACCTAACCCTTACCCTTACCCAAAACCTAACCCTAACCCTAACCCTAACCCTTACCTTTACCCTTACCCTAACCCTAACCTTAACCGTAACCCTAAACCTAAACTTAACCCTAACCCTAAGCCTTACCCTTACCCTTACCCTAACCCTAACCCTTACTCTAACACTAACACTAAACTTAACCCAAACCCTAATCCTAACCCTAACCCTTACCCTTACCCTAACTCTAAACCTAACCCTAACCCAAACCCTAACCATAACCCTAACCCTAACGCTTACCCTAACCCTAACCCTAACCCTAAACCTAACTCTAACTGTTACCCTTACCCTAACCCTAACCCTAACCCTAACCCTATCCCTAATACTAACCCTAAACCTAACCCTAAACCTAACCCTTACCCTACCCTAAACCTAACCCTAAACCTAACCCTTACCCTAAACCTAACCCCAACCCTAACCCTAACACTTGCCCTTACTCTAACCCTACCCTAAGACTTACACAAAACCTAACCCTAACACTAACCCCAAACCTTACCCTTATCATAACCCTAACACTAACCCCTAACCCTAAGCCTAAACCTAACCCTTACCCTTACCCTAAACCTAGCCCTAACCTTAACCCTAACCCTAACTCTAACCCTAACCCTTACCCTTACCCTAAACCTAACCCTAACCCTTACCCTAACTTTAACACTAACTCTTACCCTAACCTTAACCCTAACCCTTACACTTACCCTAACCCTAACCCTTACCCTTACCCTAACCCTAACCCTTACCCTTACCCTATCCCTATCCCTAACCTTTACCCTAACCCTAACCCTAACCCTAACCCTTACCCTTACCCTAACCCTAACCCTAACCTTAACCTTAACCCTAACCCTAACTCTAACCCTAACACTTACACTAACCTTAAACCTAACCCTTACACTAACCCTAAGCCTAACCCTAACCCTAACCCTAACCCTTACCCTTACCCTAACCCTAACCCTAACCTTAACCCTAACCCTAACCCTAACCCTAACCATTACCCTAACCCTTACCCTTACCCTAACTCTATCCCTAACCCTAACCCTAACCCTATCCTTCACCCTAACCCTAACCCTAACCCTAACCCTTGCCCTAACACTAACCCTAAACTTAACCCCAACCCTAACCCGAACCCTTACCCTAACCCTTACCCTACCCTAACCCTATCCCTAACCCTAACCCTTACCCTTACCGTAACCTAACCCTAAAACTTACCCTTACCCTAACTCTAACTCTAAGCCTAACTCTTACACTAACCCTAACATTAATGCTAACCTTAACCCCTAAACCTAACCCTAAATCTAACCCTTACCCTTAACCTAACCCTACCCCTAACCTTACCACTAACCCTAACCCTAACCCTAACCCTTAACCTTACACTCAACCAAACGCAAATCCTAACCCTAACCCTAAACCTTACCTTACCCTAACCCTACCCTAACAGTTCCCCTAAACCTAACCCTAACCCTAACACTTACCCTTACCCATACCCTAACCCTAACCCTTTACCCTAACCCTAACCCTAACCCTTACCCTTACCCTAAACCTAACCCTAATCTTAACTCTAACCCTAACCCTTACCCTTACCCTAACCCTAACCCTAACCCTTACCCTTACCCTAACTCTAAAACTAAGCCTAACTATTACCCAACCCTAACACTAACGCTAACCATAACCCCTAACCATAACCCTAACCCTAGCCTTTACCCTTAATCTAACACTAACCCTAGCATTAACACTATCGCTAACCCTAACCCTAACCCTGACCCTTACCCTTACCCTAACCCTAACCCTAACCCTAACCCTTACCCTAACAGTAACACTAACGCTAACCCTCACCCCTTACCCTAACCCTAACCCTAAACCTTACCCTAAATCTAACCCTAACCCTAACCTTAACCCTAACGCTAACCCTAACCCTAACCCTTACCCTAACCCTATCCCTAACCCTAACCCTTACCCTAACCCTAACACTAACGCTAACCACTTACCCTAACCCTAACCCTAACCCTTACCCTTACCCTAACCGTAACCCTAATCTTAACCCTAACCCTAACACTAAACCTAACCCTAACACTAACCCTTACCCTAACCCTAACCCTAACCCTAACCCTTACCCTTGCCCTGACCCTAAACCTAAGCCTAACTCTTACCCTAACCCTAACACTTACGCTATCCCTAACCCCTAACCCTAAACCTAACCCTAACCCTTACCCTAACTTTAACACTAACTCTTACCCTAACCTTAAACCTAACCCTTACACTTACCCTAACCCTAACCCTTACCCTTACCCTAACCCTAACCCTTACCCTTACCCTATCCCTATCCCTAAACTTTACCCTAACCCTAACCCTAACCCTAACCCTTACCCTTAACCTAACCCTAACCCTAACCTTAACCCTAACCCTAACTCTAACCCTAACACTTACACTAACCTTAAACCTAACCCTTACACTAACCCTAAGCCTAACCCTAACCCTAACCCTAACCCTTACCCTTACCCTAACCCTTACCCTTACCCTAAACCTAACCCAAACCCTAACCCTAACCCTAACCCTTACCCTTACCCTAACCGTACCCTAACACTTACCCTAAACCTAAACCTAACCCTAAACATTACCCTTACCCTAACCCTAAACCTAACCCTAACCCCTTACCCTAACCCTAACCCTAAACCTTACCCTTACCCTTACCCTAAACCTAGCCCTAACCTTAACCCTAACCCTAACTCTAACCCTAACCCATACCCTTACCCTAACCCTAACCCTAACCCTTACCCTTACCCTAACTCTAACCCTAAGTCTAACTCTTACCCCAAACCTACCACTAACGCTATCTCTAACCCCTAACCGTAACCCTAACCCTAACCCCTAACCCTAACCATAACCCTAACACTTACCCTTACCCTAACCCTAAAGTTAACTCTAACCCTAACCCTAACCCTAACCCTTACCCTTACCGTAACCTAACCCTAAAACTTACCCTTACCCTAACTCTAACTCTAAGCCTAACTCTTACACTAACCCTAACATTAATGCTAACCTTAACCCCTAAACCTAACCCTAAATCTAACCCTTACCCTTAACCTAACCCTAACCCTAACCTTACCACTAACCCTAACCCTAACCCTAACCCTTAACCTTACACTCAACCAAACGCAAATCCTAACCCTAACCCTAAACCTTACCTTACCCTAACCCTACCCTAACAGTTCCCCTAAACCTAACCCTAACCCTAACACTTACCCTTACCCAAACCCTAACCCTAACCCTAACCCTTTACCTTAACCCTAACCCTTACCCTTACCCTAAACCTAACCCTAATCTTAACTCTAACCCTAACCCTTACCCTTACCCTAACCCTAACCCTAACCCTAACCCTTACCCTTACCCTAACTCTAAAACTAAGCCTAACTCTTACCCAACCCTAACACTAACGCTAACCATAACCCCTAACCATAACCCTAACCCTAGCCTTTACCCTTAATCTAACACTAACCCTAGCATTAACCCTATCGCTAACCCTAACCCTAACCCTGACCCTTACCCTTACCCTAACCCTAACCCTAAACCTAACCCTTACCCTAACAGTAACACTAACGCTAACCCTCACCCCTTACCCTAACCCTAACCCTAACCCTTACCCTAAATCTAACCCTAACCCTAACTTTAACCCTAACGCTAACCCTAACCCTAACCCTTACCCTAACCCTATCCCTAACCCTAACCCTTACCCTAACCCTAACACTAACGCTAACCACTTACCCTAACCCTAACCCTAACCCTTACCCTTACCCTAACCGTAACCCTAATCTTAACCCTAACCCTAACACTAAACCTAACCCTAACACTAACCCTTACCCTAACCCTAACCCTAACCCTAACCCTAACCCTTACCCTTGCCCTGACCCTAAACCTAAGCCTAACTCTTACCCTAACCCTAACACTTACGCTATCGCTAACCCCTAACCCTAAACCTAACCCTAACCCTTACACTAACTTTAACACTAATTCTTACCCTAACCTTAACCCTAACCCTTACACTTACCCTAACCCTAACCCTTACCCTTACCCTAACCCTAACCCTTACCCTTACCCTATCCCTATCCCTAACCTTTACCCTAACCCTAACCCTAACCCTAACCCTTACCCTTACCCTAACCTTAACCCTAACCTTAACCCTAACCCTAACTCTAACCCTAACACTTACACTAACCTTAAACCTAACCCTTACACTAACCCTAAGCCTAACCCTAACCCTAACCCTAACCCTTACCCTAAACCTAACCCTAAACTTAACTCTAACCCTAACCCTAACCCTAACCCTACCCTTACCCTAACCCTAACCCTAACCTTAAACCTAACCATAACCCTAACCCTAACCCTAACCCTTACCCTAACCCTAACACTAACGCTAACCCTAACTCCTAACCCTAACCCTAACCCTAACCCTTACCCTTATCCTAACCCTAACCCTAACCTTAACCCTAACCCTAACCCTAATGCTTACGCTAACCCTAACCCTAAATCTAACCCTAACCCTTACCCTAACCCTAACCCTAACCTGCCGCTAAACCTTACCCTTACCGTAAACCTAACCCTAACCCTAACCTTAACCTTTACCCTAACCCTAACACTAACCGTAACCCTAACCCCTAACCCTAACCCTAACCCTAACCCTAACCCTAACCCCTAACCCTACCCCTAACCCTAACCCTTACCCTTACCCTAACCCTAACCCTAACCTTAAACCTAAACCTAACCCTTACCCTAAAACTAACCCTAACCTTAACCCTAACCCTAACCATAACCCTTAATCTAACCCTTATCCTACTCCTACCCTAACCCTAACCCTCACCCTAAACCTAACCCAAACCCTTACCCTAACCCTTACTCTTACCCTAACCCTACCCTTACACTTGCTCTAAATGTAACCCTAACCCTTAACCTTACCTTAACCCTAACCCTAAATATAACCCCTTACCCTAACCCTAACCCTAAACCTTTCCCTTACCCTGACACTAACCCTAAAATTAACCCTAACCCTAACTCTAAACCTAAGCCTTACCCTCACCCTAACCATACCCTAACCCTTACCCTTACCCTAACTCTAACCGTAAGCCTCACTCTTACCCCAACCCTAACACAAACGCTAACCCTAACCCCTAACCCTAACCCTAACCCTAACCCTTACCCTTAATCTAACCCTAACCCTAACCTTAACCCTAACGCTATCCCTAACCCTAACCCTTACCCTTACCCTAACCCTAACCCTAACCCTTACCCTAACCCTAACACTAACGCTAACCCTAACCCCTTACCCTAACCCTACCCTTAACCCCTAACCTTAATCTAACCTTAACCCTAACCTTAACCCTAACGCTAACTCTAAACCTAACCCTAACCCTTACCCTAACCCTAATCCTAACCCTAACCCTTACCCTAACCCTAACACTAACGCTAACGCTAACCCCTTACCCTACCCTAACCCTGACCCTTACCCTTACCCTAACCGTAAACTTAACCTTAACCCTAACCCTAACCCGAACCCTAACCATAACACTAACCCTTACCCTTACCCTAACAATAACCCTACCCCTAACCCTAACCATAACCCTTATCCTTACCCTAAATCTAACACAAACCCTAACCCTAAACCTTACCCTTACCCTAATCCTACCCTAACACTTACCCTAACCCTAACCCTAAACCTAACTCTTACCCCTACTGTAACCCTAGCCCTATCCCTAACCCCTAACCCTAACCCTAACCCTTTCCCTTAACCTAAACCTAATCCTAACCTTAACCCTAACCCTAACCCTTACCTTAACCCTAAACCTAACCCATACGTTTATCCTAACCCTAACCCCTAAGCCTAACCCTAACCTTAACCCTTACTCTAACCTTAAAACTAACCCTTACCCTAACCCTAACCCTTACCCTAACCCTAACCCTTACCCTTACCCTGAACCTAACCCTAACCTTAACTCTAACCCTAAACCTAACCCTAACCCTTACCCTAAGCTTAACCCTAACCCTGACCCTAACCCTAAACCTAAACCTAACCCTTACCCTAACCATTAATCTAACCCTAACCCTAACCCTTACCCTAACCATAACCCAAACCATTACCCTTACACTTACCCTAAACCAAACCCTAACCCTAACCGTAAACCTAACCCTTACCCTAAACCTAACCCTAACCCTAACGCTTACCCTTACCCTAATCCTAAACCTAACACTATCCCTAACCCTAACCCTAACCCTTACCCTTACCCTAAACCTAACCCTAACCTTAACCCTAACACTAAACCTAACCCTAACCCTAACCCTTACCCTATCCTTAAACCTAACCCTTACCCTAACCCTAACCTTAACCCTTATCCTTACCCTTACCCTAAACCTAACCCTAAACTTAACCAAAACCGTAACCCTAACCCTAACCCTACCCTTACCCTAACCCTAACCCTAAACTTAACCCTAACCCTAACCCTAACCCAAACCCTTACCCTAACCCTAACACTAACGTTAACCCTAACTCCTAACCCTAAACCTAACTCCTAACCCTAACGCTAACGCTTACGCTAACCGTAACTCTAATCCTAAACCTAACCCTTGCCCTAACTCTAACCCTAACCTACCCCTAACCCTTACCCTTACCGTAACCATAACCATAACCCTAACCTTAACCTTTACCCTCTAACCCGAACACTAACTCTAACCCTTAACCTTACCCTAACCCTAAACCTAACCCTAACCCAAACCCTAACCCTAACCATAACCCTAACCCTTACACTAAACCTAACCCTAACCCTAACGCTTACCCTTACCCTAATCCTAACCCTAACATTAACCCTAACCCTAACCCTAACCCTAACATTTACCCTTACCCTAACCCTAAACCTAAACCTAACCCTAACCCGAACCCTAACCCAAACCCTTACACTAACCCTAAACCTAACCCTAACCTAACCCTAACCCTAACCCTAACACTAACCCTAACCCTTACCCTTACCCTAACCCTAACCTTAACCCTAACCCTAAGTATAACCCTAAACTTAACCCTACCCTTACCATTACCCTAACCCTAACCCCAATCCTAACCCTAATCTTAACCTTTACCCTAACCCTTACCCTAAGCCTTACCCTTACCCTAAACCTAACCCTAACCTTAACCCTAACCCTAATCCTAACCCTAGCCCTTACACTTACCCTAACCCTAAAGCTCACCCTAACCAAAATTCTAACCCTAACCCTAACCCTTACACTTACCCTAACCCTAAATCTAACCCTAACCCTAAACCTAACCCTTACCTTTACCCTAACCCTAAACCTAACCTTAACCCTAACCCTAACAATAACCCTCACCCTTACCCTTACCCTAACCCTAACCTTAACCCTAACCCTAACCCTAAACCTAACAATAACCCTAACCCTTACCCTTACCCTAACCCTAACCTTAACCCTAACCCTAAACCTAAACCTAACCCTAACCCTAACCCTAACCCTTACCCTTACCCTAACCCTAACCGTTACCATAACCCTAACCCTAAACCTAACCCTAACCCTAACCCTAACCCTAACCCTTACCCTTACCCTAACAATAAACCTAACCCTAACCCAAACCCTAACCCTAACCCTAACCCTAACCCTAACCCTTACCCTAACCCTACCCCTAACCCTAAACCAAACCCTAACTGTTACCCTTACCCTAACCCTAACCCTAACCCTAACCGTAACACTAACCTTAACCCTAACCCTTACCCTACCCTAACCCAAACCCTAACCCTAACTGTTACCCTTACCCTAAACCTAACCCCAACCCTAACCCTAACACTTGCCCTTACTCTAACCCTACCCTAACACTTACCAAACCCTTACCCTAACCCTAACCCGAACCCTAACCCTTACCCTTACCCTAACCCTACCCCTAACCCTAACCCCTAACCCTATCCCGGACCCTAACCCTTACCCTTACCCTAACCCTAACCCTAAACTTAACCCTAAACCTAACCCTAACCCTAAACCTAACCCTTACCCTACCCTAAACCTAACCCTAACACTTACCCTTACCCTAACTCTAACCCTAAGCCTAACTCTTACCCTAACCCTAACACTAACGCTAACCCTAACCATTAACCCTAACCCTAACACTAACCCTTAACCTTACCCTAACCCTAACCTTAACCCTAACCCTAACCCTAATCCTAACCCTTACCCTAACACTAAACCTAACCTTAACCCTAACCCTAACCCTAACCCTTACCCTAACCCTTACCCTACTCTAAACCTAACCCTAACCCTAACCCTTACCCTTACCCTAAACCTAACCCAAACCCTAACCCTAACCCTTACCCTTACCCTAACCCTACCCTAACACTTATCCTAAGCGTAACCCTAACCCTTACCCTTACCCTAATCCTAACCCTAACCCTTACCCTAACCCTAAACCTAACCTTAACCTAACCCTAACTCTAACCCTAACAATTACCCTTAACCTAACGCTAACCCTAACCCTTACCCTTACCCTAACTCTAACCCTAAACCTAACTCTTACCCCAACCCTAACACTAACACTAACCCTAACCCCTAACCCTAACCCTAACCCTAACGCTTACCCTTAATCTAACCCTAACCATAACCTTAACCCTAACGCTAAACCTAACCCTAACCCTTACTCTTATCCTTACCCTAACCCTAACCCTAACCCTAACATTAACGCTAACCCAAAGCCCTTACCCTAACCCTAACCCTAACCCTTACCCTTACCCTAACCTTAACACTAACCCTTACCCTAATCCTAACCCTAACCTTGACCCTAACACTAACCCTAAACCTAACCCTTACCCTAACCTTAACCCTAACCATTACCCTGACCTTAACGCTAACCCTAAACCTAACCCTTACCCTTACCCTAACGCTAACCCTAACCTTAACCCTAACCATAAACATAACCCTTACCCTAACCTTAACCCTAACCCTTACCCTAACCCTAACCCTAACCCTAACCCTTACTCTTACCCTTACCCTAAACCTAACCCTAAACTTAACCCTAACCCTAACACTACCCTTATCCTAACCCTAACCCTAAACTTAACCCTAACCCTAAACCTAACCCTAACCCTAACCCTAACACTTACCCTTACCCTAAACCTAACCCTAAACTTAACCCTAACTCTAACACTACCCTTATCCTAACCCTAACCCTAAACTTAACCCTAAGCCTAAACTTAACCCTAACCCTAAACCTAACCCTAACCCTAACCCTTACTCTTACCCTTACCCTAAACCTAACCCTAAACTTAACCCTAACCCTAACACTACCCTAAACCTAACCCTAACCTTAACTCTAACCCTAACTCTAGCCCTAACCCTTACCCTAACCCTAACCCTAACCCTAACCCTAACCTGTACCCTTACCCTAACCCTAATGCTAACCATAACCCTTACCCTTACCCTAACCCTAACCCTAAACCTTACCCTTACCCTTACCCTAACCCTAACGCTAACCCTTACACTTTCCCTAACCCTAACCCTGGCCCTATCCCTAACACTAACCCTAAACCTAACACTTACCCTTAACCTAACCCTAATCCTAACCCTAAACCTTACCCTTACACTAATGCTAACCCTGGCCCTAATCCTACCCCTAACAGTAACCCTAACCCTAACCCTAACACTTACCATTACCCTAACCTAACGCTAACCCTAACCCTAACCATAACCATAACCCTAAACCTAACCCTTACCCTTACCTGAAACCCAACCCTAACCCTAACCTTTACCCTTACCCTTACGCTAACCCTGGCCCTAAATCTAACCCTAACCCTAACCCTAACCGTAACACTTACCCTTACCCTAACCCTAACCTTACAATCACCCTAACCCTAACCACTAACCCTAACCCTAACCCTTACCCTTACCCTAACCCTAATCCTAACATTAACCCTAACACTAAACATAACCCTAAACCTAACCCTAACCCTTACAATTACCCTAACCCCAAACCTAAATCTAACCTTAATCCTAACCCCTAACCCTAACCCTAACCCTCACCCTAACCCATACTCTTACCCTTACCCTAAACCTAACCCTAACCATAACCCTTACCCTTACCCTAACCCTATCCCTATCCCTAACCTTAACCCTAACCTTAACCCTAACCCTTACCCTAACCATAACCCTAACCCTAACCCTTACTCTTACCCTTACCCTAAACCTAACCCTAAACTTAACCCTAACCCTAACCCTACCCTTATCCTAGCCCTAACCCTAAACTTAACCCTAACCCTAAACCTAAACCTAACCCTAACCCTAACACTTACCCTTACCCTAAACCTAAACCTAACCCTATCCCAAACCGTAACCCTTACCCTACCCCTAACCCTTACCTTTACCGTAACCGTAAACCTAACCCTAACCTTAACCTTTACCCTAACTCTAACACTAACCGTAACCCTAACCCCTAAACCTAACCCTAATCCTTACCCTTACCCTAACACTAACCCTAACCTTAACCCTCACCCTAACCCCAAACCTAACCCTAACCCTTACCCTAACCCTAAACCTAACCCTAACCCAAACCCTAACCCTAACCGTAACTTAAACCTTACCCTAACCCTAACCCTAACCTTAAGGCGTACCATTACCCTAACCCTAACATTAACACTAACCCAACCCTAACCTTTACACTTACCCTAACCCTAACCCTAACCCTAAACCTAAACCTATCCCTGACCCTAACCCTTACACTAACCGTAACCTTAAACCTTACCCTAACACTAAACCTAATCCTAACCCTAACCCTAAACCTTACCCTTACCCTTACCCTAACCCTTACCCTTACCCTAACCCTAACTCTAAACCTAACCCCTAACCCTAACCCTAACCCTAACCCTTACTCTAACCCTAACCTTAACCCTATCCCTAAACCTAACGCTAACTCCTAACCCTAACCCTAACCATAAGCCTTACCCTTACCCTAAACCTAACCCTAACCTTAACCCTAACCGTAACTATAACCCTAAACTTAACCCTAACCCTTACCCTTACCCTAACCCTAAACCTAACCCGATCCCTAACCCTAACCCCTAAATCTAACCCTAACCCTTATCCTAACCCTAACCCATACCCTTACCCTAACCCCAATCCTAACCGTAATCTTAACCATAACCCTAACCCGTACCCTAAACCTAACCCTAACCCTAACCCTTACCCTTACCTTAACGCTAACACTAACCCTAACCATAACCATAACCCTAAACCCTAACCCTAACCCTAACCCTAACCCTAAACCTTACCCTAACCCTAACCCTAACCTTAACCCTTACCCTAACACTAAACCTAATCCTAACCCTAACCCTAATCCTATCGCTTAGCGTTACCCTAACCCTAACCCTAACCCCTAAGCCTGACCCTAACCCTAACCCTTACCCTAAACCTAACCCTAACCCTAACCTTTACCCTTACCCTAACTTTAACCCTAACCCTAAACCTAACCCTAACACTAAACCTAGCCCTAAATTTAACCCTAACCCTATCCCTAACACTAAACCTAACCCTTACCCTTACCATAAACCTAACCCTAACCCTAACCCTAACCTATACCCTTACCCTAACACTAATGCTAACCATAACCCTTACCCTTACCCTAACCCTAACCCTAAACCTTACCCTTACCCTAACCCTAAACCTAACCCTTACACTTTCCCTAACCCTAACCCTGGCCCTATCCCTAACCCTAACCCTTAACCTAACACTTACCCTTAACCTAACCCTAATCCTAACCCTAGCCCTTACCCTTACCCTAATGCTAACCCTGGCCCTAACCCTACCCCTAACACTAACCCTAACCCTAACCCTAACACTTACCGTTACCCTAAGCTAACCCTAACCCTAACCATAACCATAACCCTAACCCTAACCCTAACCCTTACCTTTACCCGAAACCCAACTCTAACCCTAACCTTTACCTTTACCTTTACGCTAACCCAGGCCCTAAATCTAACCCTAACCCTAACCCTAACCGTAACACTTACACTTACCCTAACTTTAACCTTACAATAACCCTAACCCTAACCACTAACCCTAACCCTAACCCTTACCCTTACCCTAACCCTAATCCTAACATTAACCGTAACACTAAACATAACCCTAAACCTAACCTAACCCTTACCCTTACCCTAACCCCAAACCTAAACCTAACCTAATCCTAACCCTAACCCTAACCCTAAACCTTACCCTACCCCTAACCCTAAAACTTCCCCTTACCATAACACCAAACCTAACCCTAAACTTAACCCTAACCCTACCCTAACCTTACCCTTACCCTAACCCTAACCCTAACCCTAACTCTTACCCTAACGTTAACCCTTACCCTTACCCTAACCCTAACCCTAAACTTAACCCTAACCCTAACCCTTACCCTAACCCTAAACCTAACCCTAACCGTAACCTTAAACCTAACCCAAACCCTAATCCTTACCCTTACCCTAACCTAACCCTAACTCTAAACCTAACCCTAACCCTTACCCTTACCCTAACCCTAACCCTAACCTTAACCCTAACCCAAACCTAACCCTAACACTTACCCTTACCCTAACCGTAACCTTAATCCGAACCCTAACCCTAACCCTAACCCTTACCCTTACCCTAACCCTAAACCTAACCCTAACCCTAAACCTAAACCTAACCCTTACCTTTACCCTAACCCTAACC
Source organism: Megascapheus bottae (assembly GCF_031878675.1). Classification (NCBI taxonomy): domain Eukaryota; kingdom Metazoa; phylum Chordata; class Mammalia; order Rodentia; family Geomyidae; genus Megascapheus; species Megascapheus bottae. The sequence goes on along the minus strand of NW_028327418.1, from coordinate 32,935 downwards.
CTAACCTTAACCCTAACCCTAACACTAACCCTAACCCTTAACCTTACCTAACCCTAACCTTAACCCTAACCCTAAGCCTAACCCTTACCCAACCCTAACCCTAAACTTAACCCAAACCCTAACCTAACCTAACCCTTACCCTTACCCTAACTCTAAACTAACCCTAACCCAAACACTAACCCTAACCCTAACACTAACCCTTACCCTAACCCTAACCCTAACTCTAACTGTTACCCTTACCCTAACCCTAAGCCTCACACTAACCCTAACAGTAACACTTACCCTAACTCTAAGCCTACCCTAACACTTACTCAAACCCTAAGCCTGACCCTAATCCTTACAGTTACCCTAACCCTAACCCTAACCCCTAACCCTATCCCTAACCCTAACCCTAACCCTTACCCTTATCCTAACCCTAACCCTAACCCTAACCCTTACAGTTACCCTAACCCTAACCCTAACTCCTAACCCTAACCCTAACCCTAACCCTTACCCTTACCCTAACCCTAACCCTAAACTTAAGCCAAACCCTAATCCTAACCCTAACCCTTACCTTTACCCTAACCCTAACCTTAACACTTACCCTTACCCTAACTCTAATACTAAGCCTAACTCTTACCCTAACCCTAACACTAATGCCAACCCTAACCCCTGTCCCTAACCCTAACACTAACCCTTACCTTACCCTAACCGTAACCCTAACTTTAACCCTAACCCTAACCATAACCCTAACCCTTACCCTACCCTTATCCCTAACCCTTACCTAAGCCTAACACTAACACTAACCCTAACCCTTACCCTTACCTAACCCTAACCCTAACCCAACCATAACACTATCCTGAACACTAACCCTAAACTTGACCCTAACCCTTACTCTTACACTAACCCTAACCCTAACCCTAACCCTTAACCTAACCTAACACTAACGCTAACCCTAACCCTAACCCTAACCCTAACCCTCACCCTAACCCATACTCTTACCCTTACCTTAAACCTAACCCTAAGGCATACCCCTTACCCTTACCCTAACCCTATCCATAACCTTAAACCTAACCTTAACCCTAACCGTAAACCTAACCCTTACCCTAACCATAACCCTAAACTTTACCTAAACTTAACCCTAACCCTAACCCTTACCCTAACCCTAACCCTAACCCTTACCCTTACCCTAACCCTAACCCTAACCTTAACCCTAACCCTACCCCTAACCCTAACACTTACCCTAACGTTAACCCTAGCCTTAACCTAACCCTAACCCTAACCCTAACCCTTACCCTTACCCTAACCCTAACCCTAACCGTAACCCTAACCCTAACCCTAACCCTTACCCTAATCTTAACCCTAACCCTTACCCTTACCCTAAACCTAACCTAACCCTGACCCTTACCCTTACCCTTTCCTAAACTAACCCTAAAATTAACCCAACCCTAACCCCAACCCTACACTTATCCTAACCCTATACCTAACCTTAACCCTAACCCTAACCCTAACCCTCACCCTTACCCTAACCCTAACCCTAACTCTAACCCTAACCCTTACCCTTACCCTCTCCCTAACCCTAAACCTTACCCTAACCCTAACAGTAACGCTAACCTTAAACCTCACCCTAACCCTAACCCTAACCTATCCCTAACCCTAACCCTATACCTAACCCTAACCCTAACCCTAAAAATAACACGAACCGTAACCCTAACCCCTAACCCTAACCCTAACCCTAACCCTTACCCTTACCCTAACCCTAACCCTAACCCTAACCCTTATTCTTACCCTAACCCTAACACTAAACTTAACCCTTAGCCTAACCCTAATCCTAACCCTAACCCTAACCCTAACCTTTACACTTACCCTAACCCTAACCCTAACCCTAAACCTAAACCTAACCCGAACCCTAACCCTTACACTTACACTAACCCTAAACCTAACCCTAACCCTAACCCTAACTCTTACCCTAACCTTAACCCTAACCCTAACCCTAACCCTTACCCTTACCCTAACCCTAACCCGAACCCTAACCCTTACCCGTACCATAACCCAAAACCTAACCCTAACAGTAACCCTAACCCTAACCCTTACCCTTAACCTTATCCTAAACCTTACCCTAACCCTAACCCTAACCCTAACCTTTAACCATTACCCTTTCCCTAACCGTAATCCTAACCCTAACCATAACCTTAAACCTAACCCTAACCTAGCCCTAACCCTATGCCTTACCCTTACCGTAACCCTAAAACTAACCCTAACCCTAACGCTAACCTAACCCTAAGCCTTCCCTTACCTTTACCCTAACCCTAACCCTTACCCTAAGCTTAACACTAACCCTAACCCTTACCCTAACCCTATCCCTAAGCCTAACCGTAACCCTTACCATTACCCTAATCCTAACCTAACCCTAACACCTAACCCTAAACCTAACCCTAATCCTTACCCTTACCCTCACCCTAACCCTAACCTTAACCCTTACCCTAACACGAAACCGAACTCTAATCCCAACCGTAACCCTAACCCTAATCCTAACACTTACGCTTACCCTAAACCTAAGCCTAACCCTAACCCTAACCTTAACCTAACCCTACCGTAACCCTAACACTTACCCTTACCCTTACCCTAACCATAACCTTAACCCGAACCCTAATCCTAACCATAAACCTAAAACTAAACCTAAACCTAACCCCTAACCCTAAACCTAACCCTAACCCTTACCCTTACCCTCACCCTAACCCTAACCTTAACCCTTACCCTAACACTAAACCGAACTCTAATACTAACCGTAACCCTAACCCTAATCCTAACCCTTACGCTTACCCTAACCCTGACCATAAGCCTAACCCAAACCTTAACCTAACCCTAACCCTAACCCTAACACTTACCCTTACCCTTACCCTAACCCTAACCTTAATCCGAACCCTAACCCAAACCCTAACACTTACCCTAACCGTAAACCTAACCCTAACCCAAACCTAATCCTAACCCTAACCCTTAACCATACCCTAACCCTAACCATAACCCTAACACTAACCTAAACCTAACCCTAACCCTAACTTTTACTCTAACCCTAACCCTAACCCTAACCTAAACCCTAATCCTTACCCTTACCCTAACCCTAACCCTAACCCTACCCTACCCTAACCCTAACGCTAACCCTTAACCTTACCCTTACCCTAACCCTAACCCTAAACCTAACCCTAACCCTAACCTTAACCTAACCAAACCCTAATCCTTACCCTTACCCTAACCCTAACCCTAACTCTAAACCTAACCCTAACCCTTACCCTTACCCTAATCCTAACCCTAACCCTAACCCTAACCCAAACCCAAACCTAACCTAACACTTACCCTAACCGTAACCTTAATCCGAACCCTAACCCTAACCCCATCCCTAACCCTTACCCTTACCCTAACCCTAACCTAACCCTAACCCTTCTAACCCTTAACCTTACCCTAACCCTAACCTTAACCTTAACCCTAAGCCTAACCCTTACCCAACCCTAACTCTAAACTTAACCCAAACCCTAACCCTAACCCTAACCCTTACCCTTACCCTAACTCTAAAACTAACCCTAACCCAAACCCTAACCCTAACCCTAACTGTTAGCCTTACCCTAACCCTAACCCTAACCCTAACTGTTAGCCTTACCCTAACCCTAACCCTCACACTAACCCTAACTGTAACACTTACCCTAACTCTAAGCCTACCCTAACACTTACCCAAACCCTAAACCTGACCCTAACCCTTACAGTTACCCTAACCTTAACCCTAACCCCTAACCCTATCCCTAACCCTAACCCTAACCCTTACCCCTTATCCTAACCCTAACCCTAACCCTAACACTTACAATTACCCTAACCCCTAACCCTAACTCCTAATCCTAACCCTAACCCTAACACTTACCCTTACCCTAACACTAACCCTAACCTTAACCCTAACCCCTAATCCTAACCCTAAACCTTACCTTTACCCTAACCCTAACCTTAACACTTACCCTTACCCTAACTCTAACACTAAGACCTAACCTCTTACACTAACCCTAACACTAACGCTAACCCTAACCCCTAACCCTAACCCTAACACTAACCCTTACCTTACCCTAACCGTAACCCTAACTTTAACCCTAACCCTAACCATAATCCTAACCCTTACCCTACCCTTATCCCTAACCCTTACCTAAGCCTAACACTAACACTAACCCTAACCCTTACCCTTACCTAACCCTAACCCTAACCCAACCATAACGGCTATCCCGAAGATTAACCCCTAAACTTGACCCTAACCCTTACTCTTACACTAACCCTAACCCTAACCCTAACCCTTACCCTAACCCTAACACTAACGCTAACCCTAACCCTAACCCTAAACCTAACCCTCACCCTAACCCATACTCTTACCTTACCCCTAAACCTAACCCTAACCATAACCCTTACCCTTACCCTAAACCTATCCCTTAACCTTAACCCTAACCTTAACCCTAACCGTAACCCTAACCCTTACCCCTAACCTTAACCCTAAACTTTACCCTCAACTTAACCCTAACCCTAACCCTTACCCTAACCCTAACCCTAACCCTTACCCTTACCCTAACCCTAACCTTAACCTTAACCCTAACCCTACCCCTAACCCTAACAATTACCCTAACATTAACCCTAGCCCTTACCCTAACCCTAAGGCTAACCCTAACCCTTACCCTTACCCTAACCCTAACCCTAACCGTAACCCTAACCCTAACCCTAAACATTACCCTAACCTTAACCCTAACCCTTACCCTTACACTAAACCTAACCCTAACCCTAACCCTTACCCTTACACCCTAAAACCTAACCCTAAAATTAACCCTAACCCTAACCCCTAACCCTACCCTTATCCTAACTCTATACCTAACCTTAACCCTAACCTTAACACTAACCCTAACCCTCACCCTTACCCTAACCCTAACCCTAACTCTAACCCCTAACCCCTTACCCTTACCCTCACCCCTATCCCTAAACCTAACGCTAACCCTTACCCCTAACCCTAACACTAACGCTAACCCTAACCCCCAACCTTCACCCTCATCCTAACCCTAAACCTTACCCTAACCCTAACACTAACGCTAACCTTAAACCTCACCCTAACCCTAACCCTAACCCTAACCTTTACACTTACCCTAACCCTAACCCTAACCCTAAATCTAAACCTAACACGAACCCTAACCCTTACCCTTACACTAACCCTAAACCTAACCCTAACCCTAACCCTAACTCTTACCCTAAACTTAACCCTAACCCTAACCCTAACCCTTTACCCTAACCCTAACCCTAACCTTAACCCTAACCCTAACCCTAACCCTTACCCTTACCCTAACCCTAAACATAACCCTAACCCAAACCCTAACCCTAAACCTTACACTTCCTCTAACCGTAAAACTAACCCTAACCCTAATCCTAACCCTAACCAAAACCCTAAACATAACCCTTACCCTAACCCCTAACCCTAATCCTAACACTAACCCTAACAATAAGCCTAACCCTAACCCTTACCATTACTCCTAACCCTAAACCTAAACCTAACCCAAACCCTAACCCTAACCCTAACCCTTACCCTTACCCTAACCCCATCCATAACCCTAAACCTAAACCTAAACCTAACCCTAACACTAACCCTTACCCCCAACCCCTAACCCTAACCTTAACCCTAACCCTAACCCTAACCCTTACCATTACCCTAACCCCTAACCCTAACCCTAACCCTTTTCCCTAAGCCTAACCTAACCCCTAACCCTAACCCTAACCCTAACCCTAAACCATAACCCTAAACCTAACCCTAAGCCTAACCTAAACCCTTACCCTAACCCTAATCCTAACTCTAAACCTAACCCTAACCCTTACCCTTACCCTAACCCTAACCCTACCCTTAACCCTAACCCTATTCCTAACCCTTACACTTATCCTAACCCTACACTTAACCCTTACCCCTTACGCTAACCCTAAGGTTAACCCTAACCATAAGCCTAACCCTTACCCTTACCCCAACCCTAAACCTAACCCTAACCCTAACCCTTACCCTTACAGTAACTCTAACCCTAACCCTAACGCTAACCCTTTCCCTTAACCTAACCCTAAACCTACCCCTAAATCGAACAATAACCCTTACCAGTACCCTAACCCAAAACCTAAACCTAACACTAACCCTAACCCTAACCCTTACCCCTTAACCTTACACTAACCCTTACCCTAACCCTAGCCCCCAACCCTAACCCTAACATTAAACCTAACCCTAACCCTAACCCTAACCCTTTGCCTTACCCTTACCCCTAACCCTAAAACTAACCCTAACCCTAACGCTAACCCTAACCCTAAGCCTTTCCCTTACCCTTACCCCTAACCCTAAGCCTAAGCTTAACCCTAAACCCTATCCCTTACCCTAAACCTAACCCTAAGCCTAACCCTACCCCTTACCCTTACCCTAACCTTAACCCTAACCCCTAACCCTAACCCTAAACCTAACCCTAACCCTTACAATTACCCTAACTCTAAACCTACCTTAATCCTTACCCTAACACTAAACCGAAATCTAATCCTAACCCTAACCCTAACGCTAATCGTAACCCTTACGCTTACCCCTAACCCTAAACCTAACCCTAACCCTAAACCTTACCCTTACCTTAACCCTAATCCTAACCCATAACCCTAACCCTAACCATAACCCTTACCCTTAACCTAAACCCTAACCCTAACCCTAACCCTTACCCTTATCCTGACCCTAAACCTAAACCTAACCCTAACCCTAACCCTAAACCTAACCCTAACCTAATCCTTACCCTTACCCTAACCCTAACCCTAATCCTAACCTTTACCCTTACCTTAAACCTAACCCTAACCCTAACCCTTACCCATACCCTAAACCTAACCCTAACCCTACACCTAACCCTTACCCATACCCTAACCATAACCCTAACATTAACCCTAACCCTTACCCTAACCCTAACACTAACCCTAACCCAAACCCCTAACCCTAACCTAATCCTAACCCTTACCCTTATCCTAACCGTAACCGTAATCCTAACCCTAACCCTAACTCTTACCCTTACCTTAACACTAAACCTAACCCTAACCCAAACACTAAACCTAAACCTAAGCCTTACTCTTACCCTTACCCTATCCCTATATTAACCCTAACCCTAACCCTAAACCTAAACCTAACCTGAACCCTAACCCTTACCCTTACCCTAAACCTAAACCTAACCCTAAACCTAACCCTAACTCTTACCCTAACTCTAACCCTAATCCTAATCCTTACCCTTACCTTAACCTAACCCTAACCCTAACCCTAAGCTTAACCCTAACCCTAACCCTTAGACTAACACTAACCCTAAGTCTAAGACTAACCCTTACCCTTACCCTAACCCTAACCCTAACCCTAAAACCTAACCCTAACGCTATACCTAACCCTAACCCTTACCCTTACCCTAACCCTAACCATAACCCTAACCCTTACCGTAACCCTAACTCTAATCCTAACCCATAACCCTAACCCTAACCATAACCCTTACCCTTACCCTAACCCTAACCCTAACCTTAACCTTAACCCTAACCCTAACCCTTACCCTTACCCTAACCCTAAACCTAACCCTAAACCAAATCCTAACCCTAACCATAACCCTTACCCTTACTCTAACCCTAAACCTAACCCTAATCCTAACCCTAACCCTAACCCTAAACCTTACCTTACCCTAACCCTAACCTTAAACCTAACCCTAACCCAAACCCTAACAGTTACCCTTACCCTAACCCTAACCCTAAACCTAACCCTAACTCTCACCCTAATGCTTACCCTTACCCTAACCCTAACCCTAAACCTAACCCTAAACCTTACCCTCACCTTAACCCTTACGCTAATCGTAGCCCTAACCCTAAGCCTAAACCTAACCCTTACCCTAACCCTAACCCTAACACTAACCCCTA
>NW_028327418.1:0-20000 GCF_031878675.1 Megascapheus bottae | reverse complement strand
AAACTAACAATAACCCTAACGCTAACCCTCACCCTAAGCCTTCCCTTACCCTTACCCTAACCCTAACCCTTTCCCTAAGCTTAACCCTAACCCTAACCCTTTCCCTCACCCTATCCCTAAGCCTAACCCTAACCCCTACCATTACCCTAACCCTAACCCTAACCCTAACCCCTAACCCTGACCCTAACCCTAACCCTTACCCTTACCCTCACCCTAACCCTAACCTCAACCCTTACCATAACACTAAACCGAACTCTAATCCTAAGCGTAACCCTAACCCTAATCCTAACCCTTACGCTTACCCAAACCTAACAATAACCCTAACCCTAATCTTAACCTAACCCTAACCCTAACCCTAACACTTTCCCTTACCCTTACCCTAACCCTAACCTTAACCCGAACCCTAACACTAACCCTTTCACTTACCCTAACCCTAAACCTAACCCTAACCCAAAACCTAACCCTAACCCTAACCCTTACCCATACCCTAACCCTAACCATAACCCTAACACTAAACCTAAACCTAACCCTAACCCTAACCTTTACCCTAACCCTAACCCAAACCTAAACCCTAACCCTTACCCTTACCCTAACCCTAACCATAACCCTACCCCTAACCCTAACCCTAAACCTAAACCTTAACCTTACCCTTACCCTAACCCTAACCCTAAACCTAACCCTAACCCTAACCTTAAACCTAACCCAAACCCTAATCCTTACCCTTACACTAACCCTAATCCTAACTCTAAACCTAACACTAACCCTTACCCTTACCCTAACCCTAATAATACCCCTTACCCTTACCCTAAACCTAACATTAACCCTAACCCTTACCCATACCCTAAACCTAACCCTAACCCTACACCTAACCCTTAAGCATACCGTAACCATAACCCTAAACCAAACCCTAACCCTTACCCTAACCCTATCCCTAATCCTAACCCTAACCCTAACCCAAACCTAACCCTAAAACTTACACTTACCCTAACCGGAAACTTAATCCGAACCCTAACCCTAACCCTAACCCTAACCCTTACCCTTACCCTAACCCTAAACCTAACCCTAACCCTAAACCTAAACCTAACCCTTACCTTCACCCTCAGCCTAACCCTAAACCTAACGAAAACCCTTACCTTAACCCTAACACTAACGCTAACCCTAACCCCTAACCTTCACCCTCACCCTAACCCTAAACCTTACCCTAACCCTAACAGTAACGCTAACCCTAACTCCTAACCCTAAACCTAACCCTATCCCTAACCCTTACCCTTACCCTAACCCTAACCCTAACCTTAACCCTTACCCTAACACTAAACCTAACCGTAAACCTAACCCTAACCCTAAACCTAACCCTCAACCTTACCCTAACCCTTACCCTAACCCTAACTCTTATCCTAAGCCTAACCCAGCCCTAAGCCTAACCCTAACCCCTAATCCTAACCCTAACCCTAACCTTACCCTAACCCTAACAATAACCCTAACCCATAGCCTTACCCTAACCATATCCCAAACGCTTACCCTAAAGCTAACTCTAACCCTAACTCTAAACCTAACCCTAACCCTAACACTAACCCTAACCCTAAACTTAACCATAACCCTAACCTTAACCCTTACCCTTACCATAACCCTAATCCTAACCCTAACCCTTACCCTTACCCTAACCCTAACCCTGCCCCTATCCCTAACCCTAACCCTAACCCTAAACCTAAACCTAACACTTACCCTTAACCTAACCCTAACCCAAACCCTAACCCTTACCCTTACTCTAATGCTAACCCTGGCCGTAACCCTAACCCTAACCTTAACCCTAACCCTAACACTTATCCTTACCCTATCCCTAAACCTAACCCTAAACCTTACCCTTAACCTAATGCTAACCCTAACGCTAACCCTTACCCTGAACCTAACCCTAACCCTAACCATTACCCTAATCCTAACCCTAACCTTAACCCTAACCCTAACCCTATCCCTAACCCTTACCCTTACACTAACCCTAACCCTAACCCTAACCTTAACCCTAACCCTAAACCTATCCCTAAGCCTTACCCTTTCCCTAACCCTAAAACTAACCCTAAGCCTAACCCTAACCCTAACCATAACCCTTACCCTTACCCTAACCCTATCCCTAACCCTAAACTTAACCCTAACCCTAACGCTTAACATAACCCTAAACCTAAGCTTAACCCTTACCCTTACCCTAACTCTAACCCTACCCTAACCCTAACCCTAACACCTAACCCTAACCCTAAACCTAACCCAGCCCTTACCCTTCCCTTACCCGTAACCGTAACCGTAACCCTTACCCTAACCCTAACCCTAACCCTAACCTTTACCCTTACCATAACCCTAAACGTAACCCTAAACCTAAACCTAACGCTAAACTGAACCCTAACCCTTACCCTTACACTAACCCTAAACTTAATCCTAACCCTAACCTTAACCCTTAACCTTACACTAACCATAAAGCTAACCCTTACCCTTACACAAACCACAAACCTAACCCTAACCCTAACCCTTACCCTTACCCTAACCCTAACCCTAACCCTGACCCTAACTCACACCCTAACCCTAACTCTAACACTAAACCCTAACCCTAACCCTAACCCTAACCCTAACCCTTACCCTAACCGTAACCATAACCCTAACCCTAACGCTAACCGCTAACCCTAACTCTAACCCTAACCCTTACCCTTACCCTAACCCTAACCTTAACCCTAACCCTAACTATAACCCGAAACTTAACCCTAAACCTTAGCCTTACCCTAACACTAAACCTAACACTAACCCTATCCCTAACCCTTAACTCTATCCCTAACCCTAACAATAACTCTTACCCTTATCCTACCCCAACCCAAACACTAACCTTAACCCTAACCCTAACCGTTACCCTTAACCTAAACCTAACCCTAACCGTTACCCTTACCCTAACCCTATCCCTAACCATAACCATAACCCTAACCCCTAACCCTAATCCAAACCCGAACCCTAAACCTTACCCTTACCCTAACCCTAACCCTAACCCTAACCCTTACCCTAACCCTAAACCTAACCCTAACCCTAACCCTAAACCTTACCCTAACCCTAACCATAATCCTAACCCTACCCTAACCCTAACCCCTAACCCTAACCCTAACACTAACCCTAACCCTAAACTTAACCTTAACCCTGTCCCTAACCCTAACCCTTACCATAACCCTAACCCTAACCCTAACCCTTACCCTTACCCTAACCCTAACCCTAACCCTAACCTTATCCTTACCATAACTCTAAACCTAACCCTAACACAAACTCTAACACTAAACCTAACCCAAACCCTTACCCTTACCCTAACCCTAACCATAACCGTAACCCTAACCCTTAGCCTTTCCCTAAACGTACCACTAACCTTAACCCTTACACTTACCCTAACACTAACGCTAACCCTAACCCCTAAACCTAACCCTTACAATAACCCTTACCCTTACGCTAACCCTAACTCTAAACTTAACACTAACCCTTAACTTAACCCTAACCCTACTCTTACCCTAACCCTCACCCTAACCTTAATCCTAACCCTAACCCTAACCCTAACCCTTACCCTTACCCTAACCTAACCCTAAGCCTTGCACTTACTCTCACCCTAACCCTAACCCTAACCCTAACTAAACCTTACCCTAACCCTAAACATAACCTTAAACCTATTCCTAACACTAACCCCTAACCCTAACCATAACCCTAACCCCTACCCTTACCATAACCCTAACCCTAACCTTAACCCTGACCCTAACTATAACCTTAACACTAACCCTTACCCTTACCCTTACCCTTACCCTAACCCTAAACCTAACGCAAAACCTAACCCTAACCGCTAACTCCAACCCTAACCCTTACCCTAACCCTAAACCTTACCCCTACCATACCCTAACCCCAACCCTAACCCTAACCTTAACCGTAACCTTAACCCTTACCCTAACCCTAACCCTAACCCTAACCCTTACCCTTACCCTTACCCTAAGACTCACCCTTACCCTTACCCTAACCCTAACCCTAACCCTAAACCTAAACCTAACTCTAATCCTAACCCTAACCCTAACCCTAACCCTAACCCTAACCCTAACATTAACCCTAACCCTAACCCTAACCCTAACCCTAACATTTACCCTTACCATAACCCTAAACCTAACCCTAAACCTAAACCTAACCCTAACCCTAAGCCTAACCCTTACCCTTACCCTAACCCTAACCCTAACCCTAACCATAAACCTAACCCTAACCCTAACCCTAACCCCTAACCCTAACCCTAACCCTTACCCTTACCCTAACCCTAACCCTAACCTTAACCCTAACCCTAACTATAACCCGAAACTTAACCCTAACCTTTACCCTTACCCTAACACTAAACCTAACACCAACCCTATCCCTAACCCCTAACTCTATCCCTAACCCTAACAATAACTCTTACCCTTACCCTACCCCAACACAAACCCTAACCTTAACCCTAACCCTAACCATTACCCTTACCCTAACCCTAACCCTAACCGTAACCCCTAACCATAACCCTAACCCTTACCCTAACCCTAAACCTAACCCTAACCCTAACCCTAATCCTAAACCTTACCCTAACCCAAACCATAACCCTAACCCTAACCCTAACCCTAAACTTAACCCTAACCCTATCTCTAACCCTAACCCTAACCCTTACACTTACCATAACCCTAACCCTTACACTTACCATAACCCTAACTCTATCCCTTACCCTTACACTTACCCTTACCCTAACCCTAACTCTCACCCTAACCCTAACCTTACACTTACCCTAACTCTAAACCTAACCCTAACGCAAACTCTAACCCTTACCCTAACCAAAACCCTTACCCTTACCCTAACCCTAACCATAACCCTAAGCCTAACCCTTACCCTTACCCTAACCCTAACACTAACCTTAACCCTTACACTAACCCTAAAAATAACACTAAACCAAACCCCTAAACCTAACCCTAACCCTAACACTAACCCTAACCCTTAACCTTACCGTAACACTAAACCTAACGCAAAACTTAACCCTAACCGCTAACTCCAACCCTAACCCTTACCCTAACCCTAAACCTTACCCCTACCATACCCTAACCCCAACCCTAACCCTAACCTTAACCGTAACCTTAACCCTTACCCTAACCCTAACCCTAACCCTAACCCTTACCCTTACCCTTACCCTAAGACTAACCCTTACCCTTACCCTAACCCTAACCCTAACCCTAAACCTAAACCTAACTCTAATCCTAACCCTAACCCTAACCCTAACCCTAACATTAACCCTAACCCTAACCCTAACCCTAACCCTAACATTTACCCTTACCATAACCCTAAACCTAACCCTAAACCTAAACCTAACCCTAACCCTAAGCCTAACCCTTACCCTTACCCTAACCCTAACCCTAACACTAACCATAAACCTAACCCTAACCCTAACCCTAACCCCTAACCCTAAACCCTAACCCTTACCCTTACCCTAACCCTAACCCTAACCTTAACCCTAACCCTAACTATAACCCGAAACTTAACCCTAACCTTTACCCTTACCCTAACACTAAACCTAACACCAACCTTATCCCTAACCCCTAACTCTATCCCTAACCCTAACAATAACTCTTACCCTTACCCTACCCCAACACAAACCCTAACCTTAACCCTAACCCTAACCATTACCCTTACCCTAACCCTAACCCTAACCGTAACCCCTAACCATAACCCTAACCCTTACCCTAACCCTAAACCTAACCCTAACCCTAACCCTAATCCTAAACCTTACCCTAACCCAAACCATAACCCTAACCTTAACCCTAACCCTAAACTTAACCCTAACCCTATCTCTAACCCTAACCCTAACCCTTACACTTACCATAACCCCTAACCCTTACACTTACCATTAACCCTAACTCTATCCCTTACCCTTACACTTACCCTTACCCTAACCCTAACTCTCACCCTAACCCTAACCTTACACTTACCCTAACTCTAAACCTAACCCTAACGCAAACTCTAACCCTTACCCTAACCAAAACCCTTACCCTTACCCTAACCCTAACCATAACCCTAAGCCTAACCCTTACCCTTACCCTAACCCTAACACTAACCTTAACCCTTACACTAACCCTAAAAATAACGCTAAACCAAACCCCTAAACCTAACCCTAACCCTAACACTAACCCTAACCCTTACCCTTACCCTAACCCTAAACCTAACGCAAAACCTAACCCTAACCGCTAATTCCAACCCTAACCCTTACCCTAACCCTAAACCTTACCCCTACCATACCCTAACCCCAACCCTAACCCTAACCTTAACCGTAACCTTAACCCTTACCCTAACCCTAACCCTAACCCTAACCCTTACCATTACCCTTACCCTAAGCCTAACCCTTACCCTTACCCTAACCCTAACCCTAACCCTAACCCTAAACCTAACTCTAATCCTAACCCTAACCCTAACCCTAACCTTTACCCTTACCCTAACCCTAAACCTAACCCTAAACCTAAACCTAAACCTAACCCTAACACTAACCCTTACCCTAACCGTAAACCTTACCCTTACACTAAAGATAACCCTAACCCTTACACTAACCATAACCCTAACCCTAACCCTAACCCTTACCCTTAGCCTAACCCTAACCCTAACCTGACCCTAACCCACACCGTAACCCTAACTCTAACCCTAAACCCTAACCCTTACCCTAACCCTTACCCTAAACCCTAACCATAACCCTAACCCTAACCCTAACCCCTAACCCTAACCCTAACCCTTACCCTTACCGTAACCCTAACCCCAACCTTAACCCTAACCCTAACTATAACCCGAAACTTAACCCTAACCCTTACCCTTACCCTAACACTAAACCTAACACCAACCCTATCCCTAACCCCTAACTCTATCCCTAACCCTAACCAATAACTCTTACCCTTACCCTACCCCAACCCAAACCCTAACCTTAACCCTAACCCTAACCATTACCCTTACCCTAACACTAACCCTAACCGTAACCCCTAACCATAACCCTAACCCTTACCCTAACCCTAAACCTAACCCTAACCCTAACCCTAATCCTAAACCTTACCCTAACCCAAACCATAACCCTAACCCTAACCCTAACCCTAAACTTAACCCTAACCCTATCTCTAGCCCTAACCCTAACCCTTACACTTACCATAACCCTAACCCTTACACTTACCATAACCCTAACTCTATCCCTTACCCTTACACTTACCCTTACCCTAACCCTAACTCTCACCCTAACCCTAACCTTACACTTACCCTAATTCTAAACCTAACCCTAACGCAAACTCTAACCCTAACCCTAACCAAAACCCTTACCCTTACCCTAACCCTAACCATAACCCTAAGCCTAACCCTTACCCTTACCCTAACCCTAACACTAACCTTAACCCTTACACTAACCCTAACAATAACGCTAAACCAAACCCCTAAACCTAACCCTAACCCTAACCCTTATCCTTACGATAACCCTAAACCTAACCTTAACCCTAACCCTTAACCTCACCCTAATCCTACTCTTGCCCGAACCCTAACCCTAACCTGAAACCCTAACCCTAACCCTAAACCTTACCCTTACCCTAACCCTAACCCTTAAACTTACCCTCACCTTAACCCTAACCCTAACCCTAACCCTAAACCTTACCCTATCCCTAACCATAACCCTAAACCTATCCCTAACCCTAACCCCTAACACTAACCCCTAAACCTAACCCCTACCCTTACCATAACTCTAACCCTAACCTTAACCCTAACCCTAACTATAACCCTAACCCTAACCCTAACCCTTACCCTTACCCCTAACCCTAAACCTAACCCTAAATCTAACCCTAACCGCTAACTCCAACCCTAACCCTTACCCTAACCCTAAACCTAACCCCTACCCTACCCTAAACCCAACCCTAACCCTAACCTTAACCGTAACCTTAACCCTTACCCTAACCCTAACCCTAACCCTTACCCTTACCCTAACCCTAACCCTAACCTTAACCCTTACCCTAACACTAAACCTAACCCTAACCGTAACCCTAACGTATCTCTTACCCCTAACCCCTAACCCCAACCCTAAACCTAACCCTAAACCTTACCCTAACCGTAACCTAACCCTAACTCTTACCCTAACCCCTAACCCCAACCCAAACCCTAACCCTAACCCTTACCCTAACCCTAACCATAACCCTTACCCTAACCCTAAAGCTAACCCCTAACCCTAACCCTAACCCTAACCTTTACCTTTACCCTAACCCTAACCTTAACCCTAACCCTAAGTATAACGCAAAACTTAACCCCAACCCTTACCCTAACACTAAACCTAACACTAACCCAAACCCTAACCCCTAACTCTTACCCTTAAACTACCCTAACCCAAACCCTAACCTTACCCCGAACCCTAAACCCTTACCCTTACCCTAACTCTAACCCTAAGCATAACCATAAAGCTAACCCCTAACCCTAACCCTAACCCTAACCCTAAACCTTACCCTTACCCTAACCCTAACCCTAACCCTAACCCCTAACCCTAACCCTAACCCTTACCTTAACCCAAAACCTAACCCTAACCCTAAACTTTACCCTTACCCTAACCCTAACCATAACCCTTACCCTAACCCTAACCCAAACCCTAAACCTAACCCTAACCCTAACACTAACCCTAACCCTAAACTTAACCATAACCCCTATCCCTAACCCTAACCCTAACCCTTACCCTCACCATAACCTTAACCTTCACCCTTACCTTTACCCTTACCATTACCCTACCCCTATCCCTAACCCTAACCCAAACCTTACCTCTTACCCTAAATCTAAACCTAACCCCAACGCAAACTCTAACACTAACCCTAACCCTAACACTACCCTTACCCTAACCCTAAGCATAACCCTTAACTTAAACCTAACCCTAACCCTAACCCTAACCCTGTACCTTTCCCTTACCTTAACCCTAACCCTTACCCTTACCCTAACCCTAACACTAACCCTAACTCTTACAATAACCCTAACAATAACGCTAACCCTAACCCTAACCCTTACCCTAAACCTAACCCTATCCTTAACCCTAACACTTACCCTTACCCTAACCCTAACCCTAACCCTGCCCTTACTCTAACCCTAACCGTATATTAATCCTAACCCTAACCCTAACCCTAACCCTAACCCTTACCTTAACCCTAACCCTAACCCTAACCCTTACCCTTACCCTCACCCTAACCCTAACCCTAACACCCTAACCCTTACCCTAACACTAACACTAACGCTAACCCTAACCCCTCACACTAACCCTAACCCTAACCTTACCCTTACCCTACCCCTAACACTAACCTTAACCCTAACCCTAACCCCAATCCTTACCCTAACCCTACCCTTACCCTAACCCTAACCCTAACCCAAACCCTTACTCTAACCCATACGCTACCCCTACCCCTAATCCTAACCCTTACCCTGACCCTAACACTAAACCAAACCCTAACACTAATCATAACCCTAACCCCTAACCCTAATCATAACCCTAACCCTTACCCTTACCCTAACCCTAACGTTAACCCTAACCCTAACTCTAACGCTTACACTAACCCTAACCCTAAACCTAAGCCTAAACCAAACACTAACCCTAACCATAACCCTAACCCTTACCCTAACCTAACCCTAAACCTAACCCTAACACTTACCCTTACCCTTACCCTAATCCTAACATTAACCCTAACCCTAACCCTAAACCTAACCCCTAACCTTACCCCTTACCCTAACCCCAACCCTAACCCTAAACCTAACCCTAACCCGAACCCTACCCCTTACCCTTACACTAACCCTAAACCTAACCCTAACCCTAACACTTACCCTTACCCTATCCCTAATCCTAACCCTAAACCTTACACTTACCCTAACCCTAACCCTTACCTTAACCCTAACCCTAACCCTAACTCTAACCCTAACCCCTAAACCTAACCCTAACCCTAACCCTAACCCTTACCCTTACCCTAACCCTAACCCGTACCCTAACCCTAACCCTAACCCTAACCCTAACCATAACGCTAACCGTAACCCTAACCCCTAACCCTAACCCTAACCCTAGTCCTTACCCTTACCCTAACCCTAAACCTTACCCTAACCCTAACCATAACCCTAACCCTAACCCTAACCCTAAACCTTACCCTAACCCTAAACATAACCCTAACCCTAACCCTAACCCCTAACTCTAACCCTAACCCTTACCCTAACTCTAAAACTAACGCTTACCCTTACCCTTAACCAAACCTTACCCTAACCTTAAACCTAAACTTAACCCTTACCCTAACCCTAACCCTAAACCTAACCCTAACCCAAACCCTAAACCTAACCCTACACCTAACCCAAACCCTAATCCTAACCCCTAACTCTAACACTAAACCTTACCCTTACCCTACCCCTAGCCCTAACATTAACCCTAACCCTAACCCTAACCCTAACTTTACCCTTGCCCTAACCCTAACCCTAACCCCAACCCTAACCCTAAACCTAACCCTAATCGAAACCTAAACCTTACCCTTACCCTAAAAATAAAATTAACCCTAACCCTAACCCTTACCCTAACCCTAAAACGAACCCTAAAACTTACCCTTACACTAACCCGAAACCTAACCTAACCCTTACCCTTACCTTAACCCTAAGCCTAACCCTTATCCTTATCCTAATCCTAACCCTAACCCTAACCCTAACTCTAACCCTAACCCCTAACCATAACCCTAACCCTAAACCTTACGCTAACCCTAACCGTAACGCTTAACCTAACCCTAACCCTAAGCGAAGCCTAAATCTTACCCTTACTGTAACCCTAAACCTAACCCTCACCCTAACCCTTACCCTAACGCTAACACTAACCCTAACCCTAACACCTAACCCTAACCCTAACCCTAACCCTAACCCTTACCCTTACCCTAACACTAACTTTAAACCTAAACCTTACCCTTACCCTAACCCTACCCCTAACCATTACTCTAACCCTAACCCTAACCCTAACTCTAACCCTACCCCTAACCCTAACCCTAACCCTAACCCTATCCCTAACATTTACCCTAACCCTAACCATTGACCCTAACCGTAACCTTAACCCCTAACCCTAACCCTAACCCTTACCCTTACCCTAACCCTGACCCTAAACTTAAACCCTAACCCTAACTATAACATTAACACAAACCCTAACCTTTACCCTTACCCTAACGATAAACCTAACCCTAAACCTAACACTAACTCCTAACTTTAACCCTAACCCTTACCCTAACAGTAACCTTAACCCTTACCTTTACCCTAACCCCAACCCTAACCCTAACCTTAACCCTAACCCTAAAACCTTACCCTTACCCTAACCCTAACCCTAAAGCTTACTCTTTCCCTAAACCTAACCCTAACCATAACCATAAAACTAACCCCTATCCCTAATCCTAACCCTAACCCTAACCCTTACCATTACCCTAACCCTAACCCTAACCTTAACCCTTACCCTAACACTAAACCTAAACCAACCCTAACCCGAAACCCTAACCCTCAACCTTACCCTTACCCTTAACCTAACCCTAAACCTAATCCTAACCCTAACCCTTACCCTTACCCTAACCTAACCCTAACATTAACCCTAACCTTAACCCTAATACTAACCCTAATCTTTACCCTTACCCTCACCCTAACCCTAACCCTAACCCTAAAACTAACCCTAAAATGAACCCTAACACTTACCCTTTACACTAACCCTAAACCTAACCCTAACCCTAATCCTAACCCTTACCCTTACCCTAACCCTAACCCTAACCCTAACCTTATCCTTAACTTAACCTTAACCCTAACCCTTATCCTTACCCTAATCCTAACCCTAACCCTTACCCTATCCCTAACCCTAACTCTAAACCCTAACCCCTAACCCTAACCCTAACCCTAACCCTTACCGTAACCCTAACCATAACCCTAAACCTAACCCTAACCCCAAACACTAACCCTAACCCTAACCCCTACCCTTACCATAACCCTAACCCTAACCTTAACCCTAACCCTAACTATAACCCTAACCCTAACCCTAACCCTAACCCTTGCCTTTACCCTAACCCTAAATCTAACCCTAAACCTAACCCTAAACCTAACTCCAACCCTAACCCTTACCCTAACCGTAACCCTAACCCTTACCCTTACCCTAACCCCAACCCTAAACCTAAACTTAACCGTAACCTTAACCCTTACCACTAACCCTAACCCTAACCTAAACCTTACCCTTAACCTAACTCTAACCCTAAACCTTACCCTTACCCTAACCCCACCCTAACCTTAACCCTTACCCTAACACTAAACCTAACCCTAACCCTAAACCTAACCCTCAACCTTACCCTAACCCTTACCCTAACCCTAACTCTTATCCTAAGCCTAACCCAGCCCTAAGCCTAACCGTAACCCCTAACCCTAACCCTAACCCTAACCTTACCCAAACCCTAACAATAACCCTAACCCATAGCCTTACCCTAACCATATCCCTAATGCTTACCCTAACCCTAACTCTAACCCTAACTCTAAACCTAACCCTAACCCTAACACTAACCCTACCCTAAACTTAACCATAAGCCTAACCTTAACCCTTACCCTTACCATAACCCTAATCCTAACCCTAACCCTTACCCTTACCATAACCCTAACCCTGCCCCTATCCCTAACCCTAACCTTAACCCTAAACCTAAACCTAACACTTACCCTTAACCTAACCCTAACCCAAACCCTAACCCTTACCCTTACTCTAATGCTAACCCTGGCCATAACCCTAACCCTAACCTTAACCCTAACCCTAACACTTATCCTTACCCTATCCCTAACCCTAACCCTAAACCTTAGCCTTAACCTAATGCTAACCCTAACGCTAACCCTTACCCTGAACCTAACCCTAACCCTAACCATTACCCTAATCCTAACCCTAACCCCAACCCTAACCCCTAACCCTTACCCTTACCCTAACCCTAACCCTAACCCTAAACTACCCTGACCCTAACCCTATCCCTAACCCTAACCCTAAACCTTACACTAACCTTTACCCTTACCCTATCCCTAACCCTAACCCTAACCTTACACTAACCTTTACCCTTACCCTAATCCTTACACTAACCCTAACCCTAACTCTAACACTAACACCTAACCCTAACCCTAACCCTAACCTAACCCTAACACCTAACCCTAAACCCTAACCCTAACCCCTAACCCTACACTTACCAATAAGCCTAACCCTAAACTTAACCCTAATGCTAATTATAACCGTAACCCTAACCCTAACCCTTACCCTTACCCTAACCCTAAACCTAACCCTAAACCAACCTAAACCTAACTCCAACCCGTAACTCCAACCCAACCCCTTACCCTAACCCTAACCCTAACCCTTACACTTACCCTAACCCTAACCCTAACCTTAACCGTAACCTTAACCCTTACCCTAACCCTACCCCTAACCCTAACCCTTACCCTAACCCTAAACCTAACCCTTACCCTTACCCTAACCCTAACCTTAAACCTTACCCTAAAAATAAACCTAACCCTAACCCTAACCCTAACCCTTACCCTTACCTTAACCCTAAACCTAACCATTATCCTAACCCTAACCCTAACCCTAAGCCTAACCCTAACCTCTAAGCCTAACCCTAACCTTAACCTTACCCTAACCCTAATCCTAATGCTTACCCTAACCCTAACTCTAACCCTAACCCTAAACCTAACCTAACCCTAACACTAAACCTAACCCTAAACTTAACCCTAAACCTAACCCTTACCCTTACCATAAACCTAACCCTAACCCTATTCCTAACCCTTACCCTTACACTAACCCTAACCCTGACCCTATCCCTAACCCTAACCCCTAACCCTAACCCTAAACCTAACACTTACCCTTACCCTATCCGTAACCCAAACCCTAACCCTTACCCTTAACGTAATGCTAACCCTGGCCGTAACCCTAACCCTTACCCTAACCCTAACCCTAATCCTTACACTTACCCTAACCCCAACTCTAACCCTAACCCTTACCCTAACCCCAACCCTAACCTTAACCCTTACCCTAAAACTAAAACCTAACCCTAACCCTAACCCTAACCCTAACCCTAACCCTAACCCTTACCCTTACCCTAACCATAACCCTAAACCTAAACCTTACCCTAACCCGAACCCTAATCCTTCCACTTACCCCTAACCCTAAAACTAACCTTAACCCTAACCCTTACACTTACCCTAACCCTAACCATTACCCAAACCCTACCCTAACCCTAACCTCTAACCTCTTACCCTTACCCTAACCCTAACCCTAACCTTAACCTTAACCCTAACCCTAACCCTAAGCCTTACCCTATCCCAACCCTAAAACTAACCCTAAACCTAACCCTAACCCTAAGCCTTACACTTACCCTTACCCTAACCCTAACCCTAACCCTAACATTAACCCTAACCCTAACCCTAAGCCTTACCCTTTCCCTAAGCCTAAAACTAACCCTAACCCTTACCCTTACCCTAACACTAACCCTAACCTTAACCCTTACCCTTAAACTAAACCGTAAACCTAACCCTAACCCAAATCCTAACCCTAACCCTAACCCTTACCCTTACCCTAACCCTAACCCTAACCCTAAACCAACCTTAACTACCCTAACCCTAACCTTAACCCTAACCCTAACCCTAACCCTAACCCTTACCCTTACCCTAAAACCTATCCCTAACCCTAACCCTAATCCTAACCCTTACTCTTACCCTAATGCTAACCCTAACCCTAACCCTTACCCTAAACCTAAGCCTTACCGCAACCCTACCCCCTAACCCTTACCCTTACCGTAACCCTAAACCTAACCCTAACCCTTACCCTTAACCTAACCCTAACCCTAATATTAACCCTAACCCTAACTCTAACCAGAACCCCTTACCCTTACCATAACCCTAACCTTAACCTAACCCTAAACCGAACCATAACCCTTACGCTTACCCTAATCCTAAACCTAGCCTTAACCCTAACCCTTACGCTTACCCTAACCATAACCCTAACCATTACCCTAACCCTAACCCTAACCCTAACCCCTAACCCTTACACTTACCCTAACAATAACCCTAAACCCTAAACTTAACCCTAACCCTAACCCTAACACTAAGCCTTACCCTTAACCGAACCCTAAAACTAACCCTAACCCTAACTCTAACCCTAAGCCTTACCCTTACCTTTACCCTAAACCTAACCCCAACCCTAAACTTAACCCTAACCCTAACCCTTACCATAACCCTAACCCTAAGCCTAACCCTTACCCTTACCCTAACACTAACCCTACCCTAAACCCCTAATCCTAACAGCTAACCCTAACTCTAATCCTAACCCTAACCTTACCTTACCCTAACCCTAACCCTAACTCTAACCCTAACATTAACCCTTACCCTAACACTAACACTAACGCTAACCCTAACCCTTACCCTTACCTAACCCTAACCCTAACCTTAACCCTTACCCTAACACTAAACCTAAACCAACCCTAACACGAACCCTAACCCTCAACCTTACCCTTACCCTTACCCTTAACCTAAACCTAACCCTAACCCTAACCCTAACCCTTACCCTTACCCTAACCTAACCCTAACATTAACCCTAACACTAACCCTAATACTAACCCTAATCTTTACCCTTACCCTCACCCTAACCCTAACCCTAATCCTAAAACTAACCCTAAAACGAACCCTAACACTTACCCTTACACTAACCCTAAACCTAACCCTAACCCTAACCCTAATCCTAACCCTTACCCTTACCCTAACCCTAACCCTAACCCTAACCCTTACCCTTACCTTAACCTTAACCCTAACCCTTATCCTTACCCTAATCCTAACCCTAACCCTTACCCTAACCCTAACCCTAACTCTAACCCTAACCCCTAACCCTAACCCTAACCCTAAACCTTACCCTAACCCTAACCATAACCCTAAACCTAACCCTAGCCCTAACCCCAAACACTAACCCTAACCCTAAACCCCTACCCTAACCATAACCCTAACCCTAACCTTAACCCTAACCCTAACTATAACCCTAACCCTAACCCTTGCCTTTACCATAACCCTAAATCTAACCCTAAACGTAACCCTAACCCTAACTCCAACCCTAACCCTTACCCTAACTGTACCCCTAACCCTTACCCTTACCCTAACTCCAACCCTAAACCTAAACTTAACCGTAACCTTAATCCTTACCCTAACCCTAACCCTAACCCTAAACCTTACCCTTAACCTAAATCTAACCCTAAACCTTACCCTTACCCTAACCCCAACCCTAACCTTAACCCTTACCCTAGCACTAAACCTAACCCTAAACCTAACACCTAACCCTAAACCTAACCCTCACACCTTACCCTAACCCTTACCCTAATCCTAACTCTTATCCTAAGCCTAACCCAGCCCTAAGCCTAACCGTAACCCCTAACCCTAACCCTAACCCTAAACCTTACCCCTAACCCTAACAATAACACCTAACCCATAGCCTTACCCTAACCATATCCCTAACGCTTACCCTAACCCTAACTCTAACCCTAACTCTAAACCTAACCCTAACCCTAACACTAACCCTAACCCTAAACTTAACCATAACCCTAACCTTAACCGTTACCCTTACCATAACCCTAATCCTAACCCCTAACCCCTTACCCTTACCCTAACCCTAACCCTGCCCCTATCCCTAACCCTAACCCTAACCCTAAACCTAAACCTAACACTTACCCTTAACCTAACCCTAACCCAAACCCTAACCCTTACCCTTACTCTAATGCTAACCCTGGCCGTAACCCTAACCCTAACCTTAACCCTAACCCTAACACTCTATCCTTACCCTATCCCTAACCCTAACCCTAAACCTTACCCTTAACCTAATGCTAACCCCTAACGCTAACCCTTACCCTGAACCTAACCCTAACCCTAACCATTACCCTAATCCTAACCCTAACCCCAACCCTAACCCCTAACCCTTACCTACCCTTACCCTAACCCTAACCCTAACCCTAAACTTAACCCTGACCCTAACCCTATCCCTAAGCCTTACCACTATCCCTAACCCTAACCCTAAACCTTACCCTTAACCTAATGCTAACCCTAACGCTAACCCTTACCCTGAACCTAACCCTAACCCTAACCATTACCCTAATCCTAACCCTAACCCCAACCCTAACCACTAACCCTTACCCTTACCCTAACCCTAACCCTAACCCTAAACTTAACCCTGACCCTAACCCTAACCCTAAGCCTTACCCTTACCCTTACCCTAACCCTAAACTTAACCCTAACCCTAACGCTTAACATAACCCTAAACCTAAGCTTAACCCTTACCCTTACCCTAACCCTAACCCTACCCCTAACCCTAACCCTAACACCTAACCCTAACCCTAAACCTAACCCAGCCCTTACCCTTCCCTTACCCTAACCCTAACCTTAACCCCTTACCCTAACTCTAAACCTAACTCTAATCCTAACCCTAACCCTATCCCCTAACCCCTAACCCTTACCCCTTACCCTAACCCTAACCCTAACCCTAACCCTAACCCCTAACCCCTAACCTACCTAACCCTAAACCTTACCCTTACCCTAACCCTAACCCAAACCTTAACCCTAACCCTAACCCTAACCATACCCCTAAAGCTAACCCTTACCCTAACCCTAACCCTATCCCTAATGCTTACTCTAACCCTAACCCTAATCCCACCCCTAATCCTAACCCTTACCCTAACCCTAACACTAAACCCTAACCCTAACACTAAACGTAACCCTAACCCCTAACTCTAACCATAACCCTAAGCTTTACCCTTACCATAACCCTAAACCTAACTCTAAACCTAACCCTAACCCGAACCCTAACCCTTACCCTTACACTAACCCTAAACCTAACCCTAACCCTAACCCTAACCCTAACCCTTACCCTTACCCTAACACTAACCGTAACCCTAACCCTTACACTTACCCTAATCCTAACCCTAACCCTTACCCTAACCCTAACCCTAACCCTAACTCTAACCCTAACCCCTAACCCTAACCCTAACCCTTACCCTAACCCTAAACATAACCTAACAATAACCTAACCCTAACCCCTAACCCTAACCCTAGCGCTTACACTTACCCTAATCCTAAAGCTTACCCTAACCCTAACTATAACCCCAACCCTAACGCTAACCCTTACCCTGAACCTAACCCTAACCCTAACCATTACCCTAATCCTAACCCTAACCCCAACCCTAACCCCTAAACCCTTACCCTTACCCTAACCCTAACCCTAACCCCTTACCCTTACTCTAAACCCTAACCCTAAACCTAAAACTAAAATTTACCCTTACCCTAACCCTACCCGAAACGCTAAACCTAAACCTAACCCTAACCGAAGCCTAACCCTTACCCTTACCCTAACCCTAACCCTAACACTTACCCTAACCCTAACAACTAACCCCTAACCCTAACCCTAACCCTAACCCTAACTCTAACCCTTACTCTTACCCTAACCCTATCCCTAACCAATACCCTTACCCCTAACCCTAACCCTAACACTAACCCTTACCCTTACCCTAACCCTAGCCCTAACCATTACTCTAACCCTAACCCTAACCCAAACCCTAACCCTAACCTTGACCCCTAACCCTAACCCTAACCCCTAACCCTAACCGTAACCCATACTCTTACCCTAACCCTGACCCTAAACTTCACCCTAACCCTAACTATAACCCTAACGCTAACCCTAACCCTAACCCTAACCCTAACCCTTACCCTAACCCTAACCGTAAGGCTAAACCTAAACCTACTAACCCTAACGAAGCCTAACCCTTA
The DNA here is from genome assembly GCF_031878675.1 of Megascapheus bottae. Lineage (NCBI taxonomy): Eukaryota > Metazoa > Chordata > Mammalia > Rodentia > Geomyidae > Megascapheus > Megascapheus bottae. The sequence continues at coordinate 1,166 of NW_028327418.1, read as the reverse complement.
CACTTACCCTAACCCTAACCCTAACCCGAACACTTTCCCTAACCCTAACACTAACCCTAACCCTAACCCTAACCCTAACTCTAACCCTTACTCTTACCCTAACCCTATCCCTAAACATTAACCTTACCCTAACCCTAACCCTAACCCTAACCCTTACCCCTTACCCTAACCCTAGCCCTAACCATTACTCTAACCCTAACCCTAACCCTAACTCTAACCCTAACCCCTAAACCTAAACCTAACCATAACCCTAACCCTAAGCTTGACCCTAACCCTAACCCTAACCCCTAACCCTAACCCTTACTCTTACCCTAACCCTGACCCTAAACTTAACCCTAACCCTAACTATAACCCTAACGCTAACCCTAACCCTTACCTTTACCCTAACCCCAACCCTAACCCCTAAATTTAACCCTAAACCTAACACTTACCCTTACCCTAACCCTAAACCTAAAGCTTACTCTTTCCCTAACCCTAACCCTAACCATAACCATAAAACTAACCCCTAACCCTAATCCTAACACTAACCCTAATCCTCACCCTTACCCGAACCCTAACCCTAACCTTAACCCTTACCTAACACACTAAACCTAAACCAACCCTCACCCTAACCCCTAACCCTTACCCTTACCCTTAACCTAACCCTCTAACCCTAACCCTAACCCTTACCTTTACCCTAAACCTAACCTAACATTAACCCTAACCCTAACCCTAACACTAACCCTAACCTTTACCCTTACCCTCAACCGAACCCTAACCCTAAACCTAAAACTAACCCTAACACTTACCCTTACACTAACCCTAAACCTAACACTAAACCTAACCCTAACCTTTATCCTTACCCTAATCCTTACACTAACCCTAATCCTAACTCTAACACTAACACCTAACCCTAACCCTAACCCTAACCCTAAAACCTTTACCCTAACCCTAACCTTAACCCTAAACCTAACCCTAACCCTAACCCCTACACTTACCATAAGCCTAACCCTAAACTTAACCCTAATGCTAATTATAACCGTAACCCTAACCCTAACCCTTACCCTTACCCTAACCCTAAACCTAACCCTAAACCAACCGTAAACCTAACTCCAACCCGTAACTCCAACCCAAACCCTTACCCTAACCCTAACCCTAACCCTTACACTTACCCTAAACCCTAACCA